>NW_025408526.1:0-135441 GCF_018350175.1 Felis catus
TTTTAGAGTACGCCATGTGTTAACGATCTGCTCTGTTTTCCTCCAAATTGCTAAATGTTCTGATACCATCTCTGAATCATCCCTCCATGGTGATGACTGATGTTTCCTTCATTTATATTGTACATATGTGTGCATGTGTATACCACCTGTAGTCTCTTTCTAAACCATTTGTTTGTTTATTTTGACGCCACAGTGACTTGGTGACTCTACAGTCTAGAGTTCTATGTTGTAGCACTAGGAGAAGTGTGAAATTCTGGCATCAAGTGAACCCCAGTCAAAAATAGATGAAAAACAATTTGTAAACATGAAGTTTGTTGTGAAGGAAACCTATGGTGGCATTGTGTTAGTACCTAAGTTTTAGTTTGCTTTAATGAATAGAGTTCAGTTTTGTACCGTATTTTGGCAAGGAAACTTAAGCAAGGAGGCAGGAACTCCCTCCTCCAAATATACAACCCTGAGGGCCACAGCTCCCAGAATTTACTGTCTGAGCTGCCCCACTGGCGACAACATTCAATCATTACAAGGCAATCACTAAAAGGTCTACGTGTCTTAAGTGAACCAAGTGATTAGCAGCTATGTAATGTGAAACACACAGTTAGTAAAGAGAAAGGAACCAAGGAGCATTTGGAAGAGGCCCGGAAGTAGCCAAAGCTACTGGGAGTGTAGCACAATGACACAAAGCAAGTGGCTTGTGTGTGCAGGGCCATTAGTGCTAGGTTTCTGCTGTCCCTTGTTTAGCTAGGTGGGATCATGGCTCTCACATTGTTAAGTGGGACTAGAAGCAAAGTGTAGGGGTGCCATGGATGACATTGGCATGAACAGTGCCACAGAAAACACACCATGGAGGGTATGCAGCATGGGGATCCCCCTGTGCAGAGCCCAAGTGGGCATGTGCTAGAACACCTGCATCTGGGCTCAGGGAGAATATCAGGGCCCAGTCTTAAGCAGCACAACGTGCCCTAGAACAAGCCCAGAGGCCCCAAGGGTACTCAGTGGTGATCTAGGCTGGCTGTCAGCCCTGCCAGGGAGAAATCTACCCTAGCCATACCCTGGCAAGGAAAGCAATCTGCTTAGAGGGCTGATCTTTCCTCTTTGTAATGTGGACCATGGCTTACAAGGAGATGCTAAGGACATAGGGACCTATGGATTTCTACTGTGAGAATGGGAACCATGAGTTTGAATCCAGATGGTCAACTAGGGCTAGGAGCACTGCAGCCAGAAATGCTGGCAGCACCCAAAGTGCTCGTGGAAGGGATTCCCGTGTTCAGGAATAGCACTCTTGGTTGGAAATAATCCCTGCTCTGGGATCCATGAGGAAAGGTTGGGATCTAGAGGAGGATGGTGGCCTTGAGAGGGGCTGCACCCCAAATGATGGGGCTTTGGCCATGGAACAGTTCAGAGGATAAGACAGGCTCCTGGGCCTGGGGAAAGCTTGGCTGAGGAGGAATGCAGGGCACACAGCTCTGTGGGGTCTCCAGCAACAGGGGAACTGGGCTAATCACCCAAGCCTGGGGAAGTGGCTGGCACCTAGGCTTTGAACCTGCCCTACTAGCACTAGGTGAAGTGCCCAGGGGCCTGGACATGGCGATCCTACAGAGTAAGCAAAGGGAAAGGGGAGAAAAGGCCACATTTATCTCTTTCCAAGTTCTCTCCCTACAGGGGTGAGATGATGAAAGGCCAGGCTAAAGTGGCCACCAGGGGCCTCTCTCTTCTAAACCAGCCCCAGAAGGAGGAGGGCAGATTCCCAGGGCCAGACTTGAGCCAGCCTGCCCGGGGTCCAGCCCTCCTCCTGTCTCCCCTCCTCCAGACGGGTGGGAAAGTGGCTGCCCCCACTCAATCCTAGAAGAATTCAATGCACACCAACCCATGTTCCATGACACACACTCCTATCCACACATTCACACTCCTACACACTCACATACTCTTGCACACAGACATACCGTCACACACTCCCATATTCTCACATTCACTGACACTCTCACACACTCACACACATTCACTGACACTCACTCATACACCCACACACACTCACACCTGCTCAGGGAATACACATGCACAAGTATGCTCCGAATGGTGGAGAGACAAGGGATCAGCCACACTCCCATTCCCTCTCCTCTTTTTCTGCCTTCCAAATCCCAAAGCACTGGTGGAAAGTGGCCAGTTGTCATGGCCCTGCTAAGACACACAGGACAGATGTGGTTAGGATGGTACCTTCCTTGAAGAAGCAAGAACAGAGCCCACCTGGGGACCTCACCCCAATCCTGAAGCACACTCTGATGGGACACATACAAGGGTCCCCACAACACGGGGCCAAGCTCACTAGGCCAAGGAGGCTGCAAGCATGGTCCTGATGACCCCCTTCTCAACAATCCCCTGCAACCCTCATTCCATTGTCCATTTGTCTCATTACCAAGCATCTCCAGGGGCCCATCCATCCATGCAGCACCACTGTCTGCAGCTCTCACCACATGGCCTGGGCCTCCCCAGATGCACAGGTCCTGAAGGCTGGTCAAGCAGCTGTGGGCCTGGGACTCAGCTTTCTGCAAGGTCCTCACTCATCATTGGCTGCTTTTGGGAATCTGTTCTTCATCTGTACCATGGGGTTGGTCAGAGCCACTGTTCCTTCAAAACAGCCGGAGAACACCTCTGGGAACAGATTGAGTGAGCCCCCAAGGGGCCTTCACAATTTCCAGGTCAACAGTACTGTTCTCTCCCAAACACCTGCAGGGAGAGGCCCTATTGTTCCTTTTGTCTCTTAAACAAAAAGTTCAGAGGCAGATGGAGGCCTGCCCTCAATTTGTGGAATGCAGGGCCCTAGAGGGTTTGGGCAGGCTCCTCAATCCTTATGATGGCCTTCTCCAAGAATTTCCCCTCCAGCTGCAGCATGCAAGGAAGGGATCCCTGATCAACAGTGCCCTCCACCCTGGATGGGTGCCTGCCTCAGGTGGCACCAAGTGCTCTGTGAGAAGCAGAGATCCAGAACTCACCTCCAAGCAGGAAGAGGCCCACTCCCCAGGCCACATCCACAGACCCCTACTCGTGTCCCACTACCCCCTGTCTGCTCCCAGGACACATGACTGGTGCCCTCAGAGTTGGCTGGAAGGGGAGTAGGAGAGGGAGAGGGTGCTCCCTCCCCTTTGGGGGCCACCCTGCCCAGGATTAAGATCAGAGGACAGCTCTCCCTGCCTGTCCTCCTTCCTGGCAAGGCAGAAGCACTGTGGAAACCCAGCCCAGCCTGCCCTCTGTCCCTTGACATCATAGCCTCCCAAGTACCCCCAACATCCCTCAGTAGATAGACCATGATGGGCCAATTGTCAGCTGGCAGGGGTAGGTTGATCCCAAATGGAAGCGATAACCCCCAACTTGGAGTCCTGCATGCACCTCCTGGCAGGGGTGTCTAACCTCATGCACAGGCCTTTCTGTGCCCAGTGGGTCTCTGGGATTATACACGTGAACTCTCTGACCCATCTGGATGCCCTGAGCTTCTCAGCCCTGCCCAGATAATGGGCCTCAGGCCATATCTGCTATCCCTCCCCCCCCCCCGGAATACCTAACCCACTTATTCCTGGGGGGTTCCCTGAGATTTATGGGGACCCAATCAGACACTTCTTGTGCCCAAGTTCAGGTCACCTGGCTCTATCCAGCCAGAGGACCAGAAGCAACTCTTGGATCCTGCCCTGGCCACACCCAATGCCAATGGCAGGTACCAAGCCACTGTTATTCCCCAACCCACCCCCAGGTGACCCTTCCCTCAAATGCCCACAGCAGAAGTGAGACTCAGCTCAAACATTCAATGAAATTTATTGAAGAGAAACATTTACTGAACCCATTGAAGAGACCCTTCCCTCAAATGCCCTAGGAGAAGTGAGACTCAGCACAAACATTCAATGAAATTTATTGAAGAGAAACATTTACTGCAACCATTGAAGAGAGGGAGTGACAACACAGAGAGGAATGTCGAACAGCCACTACAGCCCATAGGTCACGGAACCCCTCCTCCTGGGTCCCAAAGGAGGTGCCTCTGTTTCCCCCAACACCGTGCCCCCCCCGCCATAGCCTCCCTTCCTGAGGGCCCCACGATCGGCCTCTGGCCAGGATGACGGACGCTGGCCATGGCCCCTCACTCCAGGGCACTCTCCCCTCTGGCCGACATGCTGGGGCCTGGCCCTGCCCTATGGCCTGCACAGAACAGCCACAGGACGCTGCAAAACGCAGCATGGGGCACTCGGACAAGCCAAAGAAACTCAGTCACAAGTAACAAGAGAGTGGCACATCACAGCACGGTTTCCACGGAGACTCCCGCAGGCCACCTCTGTCCTTGGTCCAGTGCCTCCTTCCTGAGGTCGCGGGGTCAGCACCAGCCATGCCTTCTTCTGTCCTTCCCGCCATCTCCTGGGACTGGGCTCAAGAGGTCTCTGGGGTGGGGTGGGGGCGGCTGCTCAGATAAGAACACACACACATCTCCACAAGAACAAGCAGCAGTTGGCCTAAACCTACACCGAGGAAGCATGGGCTGAGCTCACGACACCGCACGACAGCGAGCAGAGCCTGGGCTCGCACTGAAGCTCGTGCCACACACCCGGGGCTGAGAGGTGGTTGCTGCGTCAGGCCAGGACACCCGCCGCGGGCTCCTGCACACCTCAGGGCTCTGCACGGGAATGGTAACTAGGGTGCGTGTAGGGGGAGCTGGGGGTGCCACTTGACACGGGGGGGGGTCACTAAGGGGCCTACAGAGGCACAAGTGGGCTTCTCAGAGCGTGGAGTGACGTACTCCACGGGTCAGTGAATGAGGGTCCCCCTCTTGGGCGGCCCGAGGGGCCGGCACCCTTGAGACGGCCCCTAACATCTCCCAGGCCAGTGTGGGTGGCACACATTTTCAGGTGCCCCTCACCTAGGCTAGGGCCAGCCACTCAGGGGTGCTTCCCAGGCTGGCTGCCTGGACTGGCAGGGTTTCGCGCTGGGGCTGGGGCTGGGGCTGGGGCTGGGGTGGAGCTGCCATGGGAGGGGGCACCTCTCCCTGCCCCACTCTGCATCAAGTATGGTCATCCTGGTCCGTTGGAAGGGCTGATGGTGGTGGCCAGGGTGCCTTGGGAAGATGGGGTCCTGGGAATTTGGGCTGGGTGGGTTGTTGCCTCCATGTGGGGAGAGGCTGCTGCCCTGGCGTGGCCTCCCCCTGCCTCCAGAGCGCTGCTGCCTGAGAGGAGAGGGGGCCCCTGGGCCTTCTGAGCCTATTTGCCCGAGGAGGACTTGGGGGGCCTCACCTCCCCAGCCCCGACCTCGTTTCCCGACTCCTCTGGTATGGGCTTGGGCCCCTCCTCCAGGGGCTCCCCAGCCTCCTGGTCTCCTGCCTGGGCGAGGCCCTCCGGCTCACAGCCAGGACCTCCCGGGCCCTCCCTGGAAGCGCTGCCCATCTGGGCAGGGGTGGGGCCCCCAGGGGCCTCTGAGGGCCTTGCCTGATCTAGGCCCGCAGAGGCGGGAGCATTTTCATCTTTCTGCATGGCAGGGAAGATCTTGGGGGCCTCCTCAGGGACGAGGGCTGCCCTGGCGACATCATGGGCTTCAGGAGCAGCCGTATCAGCTTCGGCACTGCCAGGAACGGCCTCACTGGCCCCTAGGTTGGCCAGGGCAGCCTGGGAAGCATCTTCCCTGGCTGGGGAGGCTTCGGCAACCTCTCCACTGGCCCAGGCAGCGGCCAGGCCTCCGGTGCCCACACGGGCCCCCTCTTCCACTTGCAAGTGCTCACTCCTAGCTGCGGTGGCCTCCCATGCCTCGGTCTCCTGAATGAGCCGCAGCATCCCCAGGAAGCCAGGTGGTCTCCTGTCCAGCCGCATCCTCCTCAGCTTGTTCTCGAGCATCTCGTTGGGGCGGGCCCGCATCAGCACCTGCCGGACGCGTAACTGGTCCGCACGGTTGGGATGGATGGCCCCCTTCTCCACGGCCGACTGCAGCAGGCCTTCCAGGCGAATCACATAGACAAAGAGAGTCTCCTGGGGCCGCTGGCCACAGGTCAGGAACTTCAGCCATGCGGTCGTGGGGGTGTCCTTCCTCCCAAACACCTGGACCAGCGCGGCCAGGCAATCCTGTGCAGGGACGTCAGGGTTTTCTGCCAGGAGGCCGCACACGAGATCCAGTGCAGGGCCACCCAAGCTCTCCATCAGCCTCCTCCTCCTCTCCCTTTCTGTGATGTGGCACCACAGGTACAGCGTGTCGCTGGCGTGATCCAGCCAGCTCTCAAAGGACTCTTCTTCTCGGTGTGGCTCTTCCATTCCAGGAAAGGTTCTCAGTTTCATAGAGGCCCTGTTTTCCAGCACAGGCTGCCAGACCGGGCTCCAAGGCTGGGTCCAGGATCTTCCCGCACCTATGGCTCCTGCCACACCCACAGCTCCTTCCTCACCTGCAGGTCCCGCCTCACCTGCAGCTCCTGCCACACTCACAGATCCTAACAAACCTGCAATTCCTGCGTCCCCAGCGGCTCCCTCCTCATCTGACTCTCCTGCTTCCTCTTCAGGCCCTGCCTGGCCCAAGTGGCTGCCCTGCCTCCTGCTCCTTCCTCGCCTCCAGCCACTGCCTCGCCTCCAGTTCCTTCCTCACCTCCAGCTGCTGCCCCGCCTCCAGCTCCTTCCTTGCCTCCAGCCGCTGCCCCGCCTCCATCTTCTGCCTTGCCTCCAGCTCCTGCCCCGCCTCCAGCTGCTGCCTAGCCTCCAGTTCCTTCCTCACCTCCAGCTCCTTCCTGGCCTCCAGCCGCTGACAGGCCTCCAGCCGCTGCCACGCCTCCAGCTGCTGCCTCGCCTCCAGCTCATGCCCCGCCTCCAGACTCTGCCCCGCCTCCAGCCGCTGCCTTGCCTCCAGTTCCTGCCTTGCCTCCAGTTCCTTCCTCACCTCCAACTCCTTCTGCGCCTCCACCTGCTGCCCTGCCTCCAGCCGCTGCCCCGCCTCCAGCTCCTGCCTCGCCTCTAGCTCCTGCCCCGCCTCCAGCCGCTGCCTCGCCTCCAGTTCCTTCCTCACCTCCAGCTCCTGCCTCACCTCCTTCCTCACCTCCAGCTCCTTCCTCGCCTCCAGCTGCTGCCCCGCCTCCAGCTCCTTCCTGGCCTCTAGCTCCTGCCCCGCCTCCAACTGCTGCCCCGCCTCCTGCCGCTGCCCGCCTCCATCTCCTTCCTCGCCTCCAGCTCCTGCCCCGCCTCCAGCTGCTGCCCCGCCTCCAGCCCCTTCCTTGCCTCCAGAAGCTGCCCCGCCTCCAGCTCCTGCCCCGCCTCCAGCTCCTGCCTCGCCTCTAGCTCCTACCCCGCCTCCAGCCGCTGCCTCGCCTCCAGTTCCTTCCTCACCTCCAGCTCCTGCCTCACCTCCTTCCTCACCTCCAGCTCCTTCCTCGCCTCCAGCTGCTGCCCCGCCTCCAGCTCCTTCCTGGCCTCTAGCTCCTGCCCCGCCTCCAACTGCTGCCCCGCCTCCTGCCGCTGCCCGCCTCCATCTCCTTCCTCGCCTCCAGCTCCTGCCCCGCCTCCAGCTGCTGCCCCGCCTCCAGCCCCTTCCTTGCCTCCAGAAGCTGCCCCGCCTCCAGCTCCTGCCCCGCCTCCAGCCGCTGCCCCGCCTCCAGCTCCTTCCTTGCCTCCAGAAGCTGCCTTGCCTCCAGCTCCTGCCCCATCCCCAGCTCCTGCCTCGCCTGCCAGGGCAACCCCTGCTTGCCTCTGGGTCTGTGCAAGGAAATTGGGTGTATCCTGTGACTCTGATTCTGGGGCCTGGGGCAGGAAGACCACAGTCCAGGGTCCTCCCATGCCTGGTATTTGTCGGGGGATCACACTTCGGTTTAAATACTGAGCCATCTCCACCAAGGCGACCCTGGATCTGAACTCCTTTCTGAACACCTTGCCCAGCACTCGGTATCTGCCCAGGGGCTGGAGGGCAGCCTGCGCGGCCTCCTGGAATTCCTGGTCCTCACAGTCGTGGGGAATGCCCAGGATGAGCAGCGAGCGCTGAGCATCCACGCCCATCCACCTGCACCAGCCACGAAGCATAGCCAGTGCCATCGCGGATACCTGCGGGGGAGGGGCGCGATCGCACAGGGGCGCGCAGACTGTCGCAGGCTCTGCAGGGGAGGCCTGTGGGTGCAAAGGGGAGAGAGGGACACTGGTGCCAGACAGCCCACCGCACCGCCCCCCACACCGACCTGGATCTCCTCCCTGGCCAGTTCACGTCTTCCAGGCCACGACTCAGAACCCCCACCATGCAGCCCTTCACCTCTGCAAGGAGAAGGTCCCCTTTCGCCTTGTCCGACACGACAAGGCCCCGCCTGCTGGGGCCACTGCAGCCGGAGCCCCTCCCACCATCGTCTGCAACCCCGCAGCAGCCGGGAGCCCTCCCTTCCTGATCCCCACAGCCAGGAGCCCTCCCATCCTCTCTTTCTTAGGGCTGGACCCAGGGCACCCCTGCTCTGCCTGGGCAACCTAGACACCGGGTCCCGCCCTCTCCCACCAGCACCTGCCCCTCTACAACTGGAGCCGCCCTCCGCAGTCAGGAGCTCTTCCCACCCCTCCCCTCCAGCGCCGACTGGGTTCCGCCTCCTGTCCCCACTGCCTGCCTTGGCAGAGATCCAGCCCTTACCCAAGGCGCTCGGTACTTCCAGGGTCCCGTTGGAGCAAAGCCCCTGGTCTCCGGCTCACTTTCTCTGACTCTGCTGGGCAGGGACACGCCACCTGCGAGCTGTGGGGCGACTCTGGAGGCCACCTCAAAGCCCTGGAGCGACAGGATCAGAAGAATGCACCTCAGCTGCACTGCCCAGGACTGCACAGTCCAGCCGGTCTCCCAAGTCCTCGGTACTAAGGCCACGTGGGCTTCCCGGTGTTCCCAGAATCCCCAGGTGGATGAGGGAACAAGATCTCGGTATCTCAGTGCAGGGCAAATGCCAGGATCAGGAGAGCAGGAGAAGAGGCATCCGTGTTGCCGTGACAACGGGACCTGCTTGGTTAGGGCTTGATGTGACAAGCTTTGGAGCCTCCAGAAGCAACAGGCACACCCTTTGGCCCTCCAGCTACAAAATAGACCCATCAATAATTGTGGCCAATGTGTGGGGGCTGCAAACTAAGGGTTAGGGGACAGAGGAACCTAAGAACAGGTCCCCATTACCACTCTGTACTCACAGCCTTCCCTCATTAAGCCTGGAATTTCCACAGCAGACACAGGTCATATGTTCCAGGTTAGGAGCCCCGCCACAACTTTTTGCATTGTAAAGCCAGCTCTCAACCACCCAGGCTGCCATTCTGTAGGAAAGTGTGTGGGCATTGTGTCATGTAAATTATAGATTCACCTAACAGCTGAGTGGCGAGTCACTGAACACCTGTGCCCTGAATCCATAAACAGGCAATAGAAAAACTCCTTTTATATAGTGCTGGATTTGATTTGTTGATAGTAAAAGATTTTTGCTATATTGTTCTTGAGGGTTGTTTTTCTGTACTTCTTTTTACATAATATTTTATCAAGATTTATCACAGCTTCACAAAAATGACTTGGGAAGTGTTCCCTGCTCTTCTATCTTCTGAAAGTGGTTGTGTGAGATTGATGATGTTCATTCCTTAAGTATTTGCTAGAATTCACCATGAAATCATCTGGGCCTGGATTGTTCCTTTGTCGTGTTTGTTATGCTTTTAGGGAAGTTTTTGATAGAAAATTAAATGTATTTATAAGAAATTGACCTATTCCTATTTCCTATGCAATCTGTCGTCACTTTCAGTAAATTGTTTGGTTCCAAGGAATGTGTCACTTTTGTCAAAGTTATCAAAGTTATTGGCACAAGGACCATCCTAATAGTTGCTCATTATTCTTTTAATACCTATATGATCTATTTGCTATCCCTATTTCGTTCCCGATATTGACTAGTATTCGTTCTCTTTTTTCTTAATTAATCTTGCTAAGGGTTATATAATTCATTCTTCTTTTAAAAATGTATGGCTTTATTCTTATTCAACATAGTATTGGAAGTCTTAGCCTCAGCAATCAGATAACACAAAGAAATAAAAGGCATCCAAATCGGCCAGGAGGAGATCAAACTTTCACTCTTCGCAGATGACATGATACCCTATATGGAAAACCCAAAAGATTCCACCAAAAAACTGCTAGAACTGACCCATGAATTCAGCAAAGTTGCATGATATAAAATCAATGCACAGGGGCGCCTGGGTGGCGCAGTCGGTTAAGCGTCCGACTTCAGCCAGGTCACGATCTCACGGTCCATGAGTTCGAGCCCCGCGTCGGGCTCTGGGCTGATGGCTCAGAGCCTGGAGCCTGTTTCCGATTCTGTGTCTCCCTCTCTCTCTGCCCCTCGCCCGTTCATGCTCTGTCTCTCTCTCTGTCCCAAAAATAAATAAACATTGAAAAAAAAATTTAAAATCAATGCACAGAAATCGGTTGCATTCCTATACACCAACAATAGAGCAACAGAAAGAGAAATCAAGGAATTGATCCCATTTACAATTGCACCAAAAACCATAAAATACCTAGGAATAAATCTAACCAAATAGGTGAAAAATCTATACACTGAAAACTATAGAAAGCTTATGAAAGAAATTGAAGAAGACACAAAAAAAATGGAAAAGAATTCCATGCTCCTGGATAGGAAGAACAAATATTGTTAAAATGTCAATACTACCCAGAGCAATCTACATATTCAGTGCAATCCCTATCAAAATAACACCAGCATTCTTCACAGAACTAGAACAAATAATCCTAAAATTTGTATGAAACCACAAAAGACCCTGAATAGCCAAAGCAATCTTGAAAAAGAAAACCAAAGCAGGAAGCATCACAATCCCAGGCATCAAGCTACACTACAAAGCTGTAATCATCAAGACAGTATGGTACTTGCACAAGAACAGACACTAGATCAATGGAACAGAATAGAGAACTCAGAAATGTACCCACAAATGTATGGCCAACTAATCTTTGACAAAGCAGGAAAGAATATCCAGTGGAATAAAGACAGTCTCTTCAGAAAGTGGTGCTGGGAAAACTAGACAGCGACATGCAGAAGAATGAACCTGGACCACTTTCTTACACCATACACAAAAATAAACTCAAAATGGATGAAAGACCTCAATGTAAGACAGGAAGCCATCGAAATCTTCCAGAAGAAAGTGGGCAAAAACCTCTTTGCTCTTGGCCACAGCAATTTCTTACTCAACACATCTCCAGAGGCAAGGGAAAGAAAAGCAAAAATGAACTACTGGGACCTCACTGACAGAATGGGAGAATGTATTTGCAAATGACATATCTGATAAAGGGTTAGTATCCAAAATCTATAAAGAACTTATAAAACTCAACACCCAAAAAACAAATAATACAGTGAAGAAATGGGCAAAAGACATGAATACACACTTCTCCAAAGAAGACATCAGGTGGCCAACCGACACATGAAAAAATGCTCAACTTCACTCATCATCAGGGAAATACAAATCAAAACCACAGTGAGATACCACCTCACACATGTCAGAATGGCTAACATTAACAACTCAGGCAACAACTGATGTTGGCAAGGATGCAGAGAAAGAGGATCTCCTTTGCACTGCTGGTGGGAAGGCAAACTGGTGCAGCCACTCTGGAAAACAGTATGGAGGTTCCTCAAAATATTAAAAATAGAATTACCCTATGACCCAGCAATTGTACTACTAGGCATTTATCCAAGGGATACAGGTGTGCTGTTTCAAAGGGGCACATGCACCCCAATGTTTATAGCAGCAGTATCAACAATAGCCAAAGTATGGAAAGAGCCCAAATGTCCACTGATGCATGAATGGATAAAGAAGATGTGGTATCCATACACAATGGAGTACTACTCAGCAATCAAAAAGAATGAAATCTTGTCATTTGCAACTACATGGATAGAACTAGAGGATATTACGCTAAGCGAAATTAGTCAGAGAAACAAATATCATACGACTTCACTCATATGAAGACTTTAAGAGACAAAACAGATGAACATAAGGGAAGGGAAGCAAAAATAATATAAAAACAGAGAGGGGGAAAAACATAAGAGACTCTTAAATATGGAGAACAGAGGATTACTGGAGAGGTTGTGGGAGGGGGAATGGGCTAAATGGGTAAAGGACATTAAGGAATCTACTCCTGAAATCATTGTTGCACTGTATGCTAGCTTGTATGTAAATTTAAAAAATAAATTAAATTAAAATTTTTAAATAAATAAATAAATAAATAAGCCTTTGCTAATTTTCATCATAGTTTTTTATTTCATTTATTTCTGCTCTTATTTTTCTGAAACTTATTTTGGATTTACCTTGCTTCTTTTCTAGCTTCTTTAGATGAAGCATTAAGGCATTGATTTTATGCCTTTCTTCTTTTCTAATATAAACATTTAAAGCAATAAATCATCCTCTAATCACTTTGCTACCTGCCGGCCACTAATTTTGATGTTTTATTTTTATTGTTATTCTATATGAAATATTTTCTATGTTCCTTTGTGTTTCCTTCTTTGACCCATGGGTTTTTGTAGAAATGTAATGTGAAATCCAGATATTTGGAGATATGTTATTGCTATTAATTTATAATAGAACTCCATTGGGGACTCAAATAACTTATTTTGTAAAATTTCAGATTTTCAGATTTGAGACTTGTTTTATGGCCCAGCATTTGCTATATCCAGGTGAATGTACAATGTGCCAATGTAAAGAATATATTCTGCCATTGTTGGATATGATGTTTTATAAATATCAATTAAGTAAAGATGGTTAGTAATGTCATACAGATATTCTATATATTTAATTATTCCTTGTCTATCTATATCAACTGCTGAGGGAAGGGTGTTAAAATCTCCAAATATAATTTGGAAATATCAATTTCTCTCCCTGTTCTGTCAAATTTTACGTATTTTGAAGCTCTGTTGTTGGGTGCATACAAATTTATGAATTCTTTGTGGTTCTGATTGACCCTTATATTTTTGCCTTTTATCTCAGGTAATAATCTTTGTCTTTAATTCTACTTTGTCTAGTATTAATATAGTCATTATCACTTTTTATGCTTACTCGTTGCATGATATATCATTTTGCATCATCTTACTGTCAACCATCTGTGTCTTATATTAAAATTGCATCTCTTGTAGACAACAATAGCCTTGCCCATTTATCTGTTCTAACAAGTTATGCTTTTAAGTGTTTAGCCCATTTACACTGAATATAATTTTTGTATGGTTGGACCTAAATTGGTCCTTTTACTATATGTGCCCTCTATTTTGTTCCTACGTTCCCTCTTTCCTGCCTGAGTTAATCAAAATCTTTTTAGATTTCCATTCATCTGTTATATTTTTGGCTACACCCCCTTGCATGGTTTTCTAGTTGTTGCTCTAGATATTAATATATATCCTTAATTTTCACTATCTACTTAGAGCTAATATTGTACATAAATGTAAGAATCTTTCTACCAAACAGATTCAATTCCCCTTCTAATGCATCCTTTATGCTATAGTTGCCATATGTATTACATCTAAATATGTTTTAAAACCTATAATGCACTATTACAGTTTTATTTTTAAAAGCCATATGTACTATAAAGAAATTAAGAGAAAACATTCCTTAATATTTACTCAAAATTTTGCCATTTCTGGTGTTCTTTATCTCTACCCAAAGATCAAGATTTCCTTCTACTATTATGTTTCTTCAAATTGAAAGACTCCCTTTAGCATTGCTGTTAGTGCAGGCTGTTGATTAATTCTCTTAGCTTTCACTTATCTCAAAATATTCTTATTTCACCTTCATTTCTGAAGAATATTTTTCTCAGATATAGAGTTCTGGGTTGAAAGTGGTTTTTTTTCTTTATTACTTTAAATATGTTGTTCCAAATAATCCTAAAATTTGTATGGAACCACAGAAGACCTTGAATAGCCAAAGTTATGTTGAAAAAGAAAACCAAAGCGGGAGGCATCACAATCCCAGACTTTAGCCTCTATTACAAAACCAAGAGAATATAGTATTGGCACAAAAACAGACATATAGACCAATGGAATAGAATAGAGAACCCAGAATTGGACCCATAAATGTATGACAAAGCAGGAAAGAGTATCCAATGGAAAAAAAGACAGTCTCTTCAACAAATTCTGCTGAGAGAACTGGACAGCAACATGCAGAAGAATGAAACTGGACCACTTTCTTACACCATACACAAAAATAAACTCAAAATGGATGAAATACCTAAATGTGAGACAGGAAACCATCAAAACCCTAGAGGAGAAAGCAGGAAAAAACCTCTTTGACCTCAGCCGCAGCAATTTCTTGCTTGACACATCTCCAAAGGCAAGGGAAATAAAAGCAAAAATGAACTATTGGGACCTCATCAATATAAAAAGCTTCTGCACTGCAAAGAAAACAATCAACAAAGCTAAAAGGCAACCGACGGAATGGGAAAAGATATTTGCAAATGACATATTGGATAAAGTATCCAAAATCTATAAAGAGCTCACCAAACTCCACACCCATAAAACAAATAATCCAGTGAAGAAATGGGCAGAAGACATGAATAGACACTTTTCCAAAGAAGACATCTAGATGGCCAACAGACACACTAAAAGATGCTCAACATCGCTCATCATCAGGGAAATAAAAATCAAAACCACACTGAGATACCACCTCACACCAGTCAGAGTGGTTAAAATTAACAACTCAGGAAACAACAGATGCTGGCATGGCTGTGGAGAAATGGGAACCCTCTTGCACTGTTGGTGGGAATGAAAACTGGTGCAGCCACTCTGGAAAACGGTGTGGAGGTTCCTCAAAAAATTAAAAATAGAATTACCCTATGACCCAGCAATAGCACTACTAGGAATTTATCCAAAGAATACCGGAGCGCTGATTCATAGGGGGACATGTACCCCATTGTTTATAGCAGTGCTATCAACAATAGCCAAATTATGAAAAAAGCCTAAATGTCCATCAACTGATGAATGGATAAAGAAGATGTGGTTTATATGCACAATGGAATACTACTTGGCAATGAGGAAGAATGAAATCTTGCCATTTGCAGCAACGTGGATGGAACTGGAAGGTATTATGCTGAGTGAAATAAGTCAGGCAGAGAAAGAGAGATACCATATGTTTTCACTCATATGTGGATCTTGAAAAAGTTAACAGAAGACCATGGGGGAAGGGAAGGAAAAAAATAGTTACAGAGAGGGAGGGAGGCAAACCATAAGATACTCTTAAATACAGAGAACAGAGGGTTGATGTGGGGGCAGGGAAGGGAAAATGAGTGATGGGCATTGAGGAGGGCACTTGTTGGGATGAGCACTGGGTGTTGTATGTAAGCAATGAATTACAGGAATCTACCACCAAAACCAAGAGCACACTGTATGTTAGCCAACTTGACAATAAATTATATTAAAAATTAAAAATAAATAAAAATAAAAATAAAGATGTTGTTCCACTGTTTCCTGGCTTCAACTGTTTCTAAGGGCAGTGCTGAGAAAAGTCTTGTCAATGTACTCCCATATGTAATGCTTCATTTTACTCTGACTTCTATTAAGATTTCTGCCCTGGCCACACTGCCATAGTGATGGTCTGGGATTTAAGTCCTCTCACACTGTGACCCAGCTATTAGAAGTTATTAATATACATTGAGCTCTGGCTGTGCATATGCGTTCAGCAATTGAATGTGACCTCAAAACTCAGTTGTGTGTGTCTGCCTTCACTGAAATAGAAAAGATTTTTCTGTTGTTTTCTGATGTATGCATGTGACTAGAAAACATGTTCAGACCCTGAGGCTCATGGAACCTGACCTTTCTGGCAGGATGCTTTAATTACTGGTTTTGATTTCTGGCTTAATTTTTAAAATCTGTTTGGCAGTTTATGGCCCTTTTCTGACCCTTTGTAAAGATTTTATCATTTCTAATAAATATCTCATAAATCAATAAAAAAAGGTTTTTCTCATTAACCTTTGTTTTCAGTAGTTTGACTACAGTGTGCCTAGGTGTGGTTTTTCTTTGTATTTATCCTCCTTGGGGTTCATTGAACTTCTTAAACCTATAAATAATCTTTCTCCAAATTTTGGAAATTTTCACCTCTGATTCCTTCAAGTAGCTTTTCTTCTCCATTCTCTCCATCCTCTCCTGGGATTCTAAACACCCACGCGTTAGAACGTTTTTATTACTGCACAGATCACTGCTCTTTTTTTGATCTTTGTTCCTTTTGGTGTATCAGAATGAATCATTTCTATTGATATATCTTCAAGTTTGTGATTCTTCTGTCATCTGCAATCTGTTATTAAGACCATCCAGTGGGGCACCTGGGTGGCTCAGTTGGTTAAGCATCTGACTTAGGCTCAGGTCATGATCTCACTGCTGGTGAGTTCAAGCCCCATGTCAGGCTCTGTGCTGACAGCTCAGAGCCTGGAGCCTGCTTTGGATTCTGTCTCCCTCTCCTTATGCCCCTCCCCTGCTCACCCTCTGTCTCTCTCTCTCTCTCTCTCTCAAAAATGAATAAACATTAATTTTTTTTAACGTTTATTCATTTTTGAGAGACAGAGCGCAAATGAGGGTTGGAGAGAGAGAGATGGAGATACAGAATCTGAAGCAGGCTCCAGGTTCTGAGCTGTCAGCACAGAGCCCAACTTGGGGCTTGAACTCACAAACTGTGAGATCATAACCTGAGCCGAAGTCAGGCACTTAACCTACTGAGCCACCCAGGTGCCCCAACATTAAAATTTTTTTTTAAAAAAGAGCATCCAGTGAATTTTTCACTTCAGACATTGTATTTTTCAATTCTAGAATTTACAGTCTGTTTTTTTCAATAGTTTCTTTTTTGCCTGTTAAAATTTCCTATTTTATAAATTTGTTATTATTCCCTTGGAGCATGTATTTTTTGCATTTACATTTTTACATTTTACGTTTTTACATATTACACCATACATTTATATTTTACATTACACACTTGATTGTGTGTAAATTATAATAAACACAATAGCCAAAGTGTTAAGTAGTAGGGTTGGTACATATAATCCATTCATTTATTTATTCATGTATTCATCCATTCGAAAAGCATCTACTATGTACCTACTATGTCAGGCGTTGTTCTAATTCCTAAGAACTTGGAAACAAACTATAAATGGTCCCTGTTCCCAAGGAGCTCCCAGAATGGTAAGGAGAAGCAGGCATATAAATAAATTGGCTAATATGATATTATGGGTGGTGGTGGTAGGGTGCATACAGAGTATAACAGGGACACCAGGTGGGCCAGTCTACCTTGGGAGGGTAAGAAAAGCCCTTACATAGAAAGTGACCCTTGCATTGGCATAGAGGAGCTTGAAGAACATCGTAGGAAAGTGTCCAGTGTGCAAATGAACACTGGGATTTGAAAAGCAGAAGAGAATTTAGTCCTGGATACCCAGGTTTGGTAGTCCAAACTTTGAGCTTTGAGGTCGTTGTGTGAGGCTGAGGGAATGGCTGAGATTCCTCCAGATGGGATGACAGGCAACCTAAGAAGATGAAGGTGAAATAGAGTTTGTCTGAGCCTTAGTCAATCAGGGGACCGAAGCAGATTGGGTTGGAACTGAGGACCAGTCTCCAAGCCTGAGATGCTCCGAGTACGTTTATCTTAATACTTTAAGAACACAGACTTTGGACTCAGACAGATCTGAGTTGTAATGTCAGCTGTGTGGCCTTAAAGAGATTGCTTAAACTCTATTTGCCTCAGTTTCTATGATAATAGAATGGGTATAACAACAGTACCTGCCTCAGGGTTGCTTAAGAATAAGATAAGATTTATAAACAGTGCTTGGCACATATCAAACAATCTTCAAATAGTAGCTGTTGTTATCAATTCATTAGTAAAATGGATGTGAAAGATAGGAACAAATTTTAATTTCTTTACAACTAGATTGGAACACAGATGCACTCATTTATTTAAGAAATATTTATTGAGTACCTACTGTATTCCAGGCATGGTTTTTTGCTGTACTTGGGAAAAAGAGTATCTGTGACCTTAAGATCTTAACCTGACATTAAGAATTCAAGGGATCTGAAACCTGAATGGGGGAACATGTATTATTTTTACTAAACTAACTAAAATTTAGCATTTCCTTAGATTATGAATGTAGACAACAAACCATGGTAGCATCACAATATATGTGACTTTGTCACCACCAGAAATATTTTCACATCACATTATAGTTATTGCAGATATCTAGAAATACTTACTAGAAATAGCATTACTTCAAAGTTTGGGAGTTGGTAGACCATTTTAGATATTGTTAATTTATCTTGTTAATGATGAAGTTCATATATCACTGTAAAAATTTAATAATGAGTATGCTTTACGTCCATAAGCGTATTTATAATAGCTTCTTTGAAAATATTGTCTGTGAATTACAACGTCAGGGTCATTTCAGGGTCAGTTTCCCTTGAACATTTTTTTTCTTAAGTATCACCACATTGTCTTATTTTGTTTTGTTTTGTTTTTTCTAGTAATTAAGCATCATATCCCAGACATTGTCAATAATGTTTTCTAGTGGCTCTGGCTTCTTGTTTTCTGCTATATTTCTACAGAGAGGTGTTGTTGTTGCTGCTGCTGCTGCTGCTTTAGCATGCAGTTAACTTCGCTAAACTCAAGCTCCAAACTCTGTCTCTCCAGCGTTGGGCATCAACGGAAATTTCTGCTCCATTCTTTCCTTGGAGTCTGCCCTATTCATACACCCAAGGATCACAAAAGATTTGGGCAAAGCGTATATGCCAAATTTGGGTTCCCTGACTGTGGTTCTCTCCTCTCCAGGATTTTTTCTCTTGCTTTCCCTCTGAAATGTTCACCCTGAACTCTGTCCCCTGGATCTCTGAGTTTTAGCCACCCAGCTTGGCATCCTCTATGGCCTGCCCAGGAAACTCATATTCTACCAATTTTTAAAGGAAGAAATAATGCCAATACCACACAAACTCTTCCAGAAAAGTGAGGAGGAAAGAATACTTCCAACTTATTCAATAAGGTCGGCATTATCTTTACATCAAAACCATACAAAGACATGAAAAGAAAAATACAGACTGATATTCTTTATGAACATACTTGCAAAAATTCTAAACAAACTTTTAGCAAATTGAGTTCAATAAGATACAAAAATGATAGGGGCGCCTGGGTGGCGCAGTCGGTTAAGCGTCCGACTTCAGCCAGGTCACGATCTCGCGGTCCGTGAGTTTGAGCCCCACGTCGGGCTCTGGGCTGATGGTTCAGAGCCTGGAGCCTGTTTCCGATTCTGTATCTCCCTCTCTCTCTGCCCCTCCCCCGTTCATGCTCTGTCTCTCTCTGTCCCAAAAATAAATAAACGTTGAAAAAAAAATTTTTTTTAAATAAATAAAAAAAGATACAAAAATGATAATATAATATGACTAAGTAGCCTATCATGTGAAAGCAAGTTTGGTTTAAACATTTGAAATTTTATCAGTGTAATTCAGCATATTAATAAAGTAAACAAACTAAAAATTTTTTAAAAACATGATTTATGTCTTAGTCCATTTGGGCTGGATACCACATGCCGGATGCCTTGTAAACAACAGAAATTTATTTCTCACAGTTTTGGAGACTGGAAGTCCAAAATCAAGGTACCAGCATGGTCACATTCTGGCGAGGGCTCTCTTCCTGGTTCATAGCCAGAAACTTCTTTTTATGTTCTCACATGGTGATGGAGCAAGGCATCTCTGGAGCCTCTTTTGTAAGGGCATTAATCCCACTGGGACCTACTTACTTCTCAAAGCCTCCACTTCCTAATACCATCATCTTTGGGGGCTACGATCTCAACATATGAGTTTTGGAAAGATACATTCAGCCTATAGCAATCTTCTCAATAGATGCAGAAAAAGGATCTGACAGAATCCAACATCAATTCCTGATTAAAAAAAAAAACTCGCAGAAAACTAGAAATAGAAGGGAACTTCCTCAACTTCATAAAGAACATCTACGAGCTGCAGCTAACGTCATCCTTGGTGTTGTTAAGACTGTGCTTTCCCCCCAAAACCAGAAATAAGACAGGATGTCCACTCTTACACTTTCTGTTCAACATCATGTTTGAGGGCTGAGCCTGGGAAATTAGACAAGGAAAAGAAACAAACAGCATCCAGCCTGGAAAGGAAGATGTAAATTGTCTTTTTTCACCAAAGACAAGATTATCTATGTAGAAAATGTAATAGAATTGTCAGGAGTTACTAGAATTAATATTTGAATTTAACAGGTTGCAGGAGATAATATCAAAATACAAAAATCAATTGTATTTCTATATGCTAGCAATGAACAGTCAGAAATTTAAAAAATTTTTAAATAACACTACTTAAAGTAGCATCACAACTATGCAATATTTAGGAATAAATCTGACAAAAGATATAAAAGACCTGAACACTGAAATCCAAGACCAAACTGACAGAAAGAGACCTTGTTCAGGGGTCAAAATATTCAATACTGTTAAGATGTCAATCTTCCCCAGGGTGCCTGGGTGGCTCAGTGAGTTAAGCTTTAGACTTTGGCTCAGGTCATGATCTCACAGCTCATGATTTCGAGCCCTGCATCCGGTTCTGTGCTAATAGCACAGAACCTGGAGCCTGCTTCGGTTTCTGTGTCTCCCTCTCTCTCTGCTCCTCCCCTGCTCACACTCTGTCTCTCTCTGTCTCTCAAAAATAAATAAATATTTTAAAAAAGATGTCAGTTCTCCCCAAACTAATCTACAGATTAGTCCTAATCCAGTCCTAATTAAAATCCCAGCAGACTTTTTATTTTTTTCTGGAAACTAAGATGATTCTAAAATTTATATGGGAATGCAAAACACCTGGACTAGTTAAAACAACACTGAAAAATACAAAGTTGTAGAACTTAAATTACCTGATTTCAAAGATTATAAAACTATACAAATCGGGATGCCTGGGTGGCTCAGTTGGTTAAGCATCCAGCTTTGGCTCAGGTCATGATCTCACGGTTTGTGGGTTTGAGCCCCGCATAGGCTCTGTGCTGACACCTCAGAGCCTGAGGCCTGCTTTGGATTCTGTGTCTCCTTCTCTCTCTGCCCCTCCCCCACTCACACTCTGTCTCTCTTTCTCTCAAAAATAAATAAACATTAAAAAAAACACACAAATCAAAACTGTATGTCATTGTTGTAAAGATAGAAAATACAGCAACAGAACAGCAAAAAGAGTCTTGAATCCACACATTTACTGATATTTAATACAGGCACCAAAAAAAGACAGTACAGAGAGATAGTCTCTTCAACAAATGATGCTGGAATAATTGAATAACCACAGGCACAAAAATGAACTTTGACTCTTATCTCACACTACATACAAAAATTGACTCAAAATGGATGAGAAACCTAAATAAGTATAAAACCTAAAACCATAAAACTTCTAAAAGAAAACAAGATCTTTATGACCTCGGGTTAAGTAAAGATATCTTAGGGGCACCTGAGATATCTTAGGGGCATCAGGTCAGGTCATGATTTCACAGATTATGAGTTTGAGCCCCACGTAGGACTCTGTGCTGACAGCTTAGAGACGGGCCTGCTTTGGATTCTGTGTCTCCCTCTCTTCCCCTCCCCAACTTTGTGTGTGTGTGTGTGTGTGTGTGTGTGTGTGTGTGTGTGTGTATGCGCACACGTGCGCATGCATGTGCTCTCTCTCTCTCCCACTCTCTCTCTCAAAAAAAATTAAAATAATTTTAATAATAAATAAATAAATAAATAAATAAATAAATAAATAAATCTTAGCTGTGACACCAAAAGCACAATCCATAAAAGAGCAGACTGATAAATTTAACCTCATCAAAATTAGAATTTCTGCTCTTCAAAAGACACTGTTAAGAAAATGAAGAGACAAGCCACAGACTGGGAGAAAAGGCTTGCAAAGCATATACCTGACAAAAGACTTGTATCTAGAATATATAAAGAACTGTTATAACTGAATAGTAAGAAAAGCCACCCAATAATAATAACAGGGCCAAAAGGTTTAAGCAGACATTTCACTAAAGAAGATGTATGATGGCCAATGAGGACATGAAAATATGCTCAACATCATTAGTCAGGAAAATCTAGATTAAAACCAGAATGAGATTATACTATACAGCTACTGGAATGGCTAAAATTCAGAAGACTGACCATACCAAGTACTGACAAGAATGTGGAACTGGAACTCTCCTACAGTACTAGTAGGAATGTAAAATGGTACAACCACTTTGGAAAACAATTGGTAATTTTTTAAAAAGCTAAGCATACCTCTACTGTATTATCCATACTATTGTTGGTAGTTATCCAAGGAAATATATGTATGTATAAAGGAATATACACAAATGTTTGTAGCAGCTTTATTTGTAGTTGCCCTAAACTGGAAACAACCCAAATGTCCATCAACCAATGAATGAATAAACCCATTATGGTACATCCAACAGAACATTGATTTTATGATTCCATTTATATAAAACCCTAGAAAATGCAAACTACCTTATAGTGACAGAAAGCAGATCAGTGGTTGCTTGAAGACAAGAGGGGCAAAGGAGCAAGAAGAGACAGGAGAGAGGGACTACAAGGGACACAGGAAACTGAGAGTAATGGATATGTTTATTGCTTTGATTGTGGTGATGGTTTCATGGAAATATATATGTCAAACCTCATCAGATAGTACAGTTTAAAGACGTCTGGTTATCTTATGTCAAATATACCTCAAAAGATCTGTTTAAAAAAAAACACCTACAAGAGTAAATAATAAAAAGACAAATGACCCTATAAAAGTGGGAAATCTATTTGAATAGACACTTTACAAAAGAAAATATAGAAATGGCCAGTAAGCACAGAAAAACATCATCCTCAACATGATTAGTCATCAGGGAGATGATAATTAAAATCACAATGAGTTGCCACTTCACACCCACTTAAATAGCTAAAAATAAAGGTTGACATCCCTAAACGTTAAGGAAGATTGGAAAGAAAAGGAACTCTTGTACATTTCTGGTAGGAACATAAATTGTACAACCACTTTACAGAATATTCTGGCAGTTTCTTATAAAACAACTATCCTATGATGTGGCAATTCCCTTTCTAGGTACTTATCCAAGTAAAATGAAAGCAAATGTCCACACAAACTTGTAGACGAATGTTCAGAGCAGCCTTATTTATCATAGTCCAAAATGGAAACCGCCCAGATCATAAACTGGTGAATGAATAAACCAACTTGGATATATCCAGACAATGGAATACTACTCAGTAATAAAGGGAAAGAAGCAATAACACATTCAACAACATAGAAAAATCTCAACATCATACTGAATGAAAGAATCCAGGCACAAAATAGTACATACTGTATGATTCCATCCATATGAAGTCCTCAAATAGCAAAAGTTACCTATGCTGGAGAAAACTTAACACTGTGGTTGCCTTTGTGTGAGATTGTGGTGGTGACTGACTGGAAACGGGCACAAGGGAAATTTCTAGGATGTTGCATCTTCTGTATCTTGACAGGAGCTTGGAGTATGCATTTGTCAAAACTCACTACATGGGGCACTTACGATTTGTGTGTTTTTCTGTAGTAAATTTTACTTCCCCCCAAACAGTAAACAGGTATCCATCTCTAGTTAATGCTATGCATGCTGAGGTGTTTAGAGGTGAAGCATACTGATGTGTGCAGCGTGCTCTGAAATGTATCAGTAAATTAAGGATGACCTTACAATCAAACAAGTAGAGCATAAGGCTAATTGTAGGATATTGGTGATTGGTACCTGGGTACAGATCTTTGAATTGATCCATATGTTGCAAAGCTGTCATAATAAAATCTGAAGGAAAATAAGAAAAAAGTTGTTAACATCTAAAATGGTTACAAGAATATTTAAGAAGTCGGTTATCACTGGGGTGCCAGGGTGGCTCACTCCGTTAAGCATCTGACTCTTGATTTCGGCACCTGTCAGGTAAGTTCGAGCCCTGTGTAAGGGCTCTGACGGCACAGAGCCTGCTTGAGATTCTCTCTCTCCCTTTCTCTCTCTGCCCCTCCCCTTCTCTCTCTGTCTCCTTCTTAAAGTAAAAAAAAATAAACCTTAAAAAGAAGTTGGTTATCATTATCACTAATAAAGCATTAAATGCTTATTAATAAGGAATAAAGAAAAATGTTAAATCGTGTCCTTCAGACTCAATTTCAAGTGCCAGCTTCACCCCACCTGTGTGGCTCTTTCTTTCCCTTGGCTTACTACACTTCAGCATTTTCCTTTTGATCCTAGGATATACCCAATTTGTTCTTGACACATGGTCTTTGCAGTTGCTGTCCCTTTTGCCTGAAGATGTCCTTCCTCTCTTCCCATGGTTGAGTCCTTGTCATTGAAGCCTCATATCAATGGTAGCCTCACCCAATTCCTCCACCCATCACTCCCAAACGTCACCTTAAATGATGCTCTTTACAGTTCTTATCACTCTTATGCATTTTATGTTGATCCTTGTTAATTATAGTCTTCCTTAGGAAACAAGAGTCTTCAAGGAAGCACTAACGGGCTTAGCACACTGCAGGGCAGCAGCAGCTTCCTAGATTTCAAATGACTGGCAGCGAATTCTTCTGGAACTGGCTGTCACTACTTGCAGCGCTTCCCCCCCCCCCAACCCCCATCGAAGAATCCTGTTGGTTTTTCTTCATAGTATGACCTATTTTGAAATTAAGTCAAATGCCTTTCCCCTCTACCCTTATTCCCACATGGGTGCGCGCCTACACACACACACACACACACACACACACACACACACACACACACACACACGAGCTTTTGGCGCCAAATACGCACCCCCTGAGGGCAGGGATCCGGCCTGGTTTTGCTCACAGCTGTATTCTTACTGCCTGGCACAGTAAGGGCTCACAACGGCATTGGTGACTCAGTAAGGAGCTTTGACCCCTCACGTGAGATCTGGCTTTGCTCTGCTTCGCTTTCGGTTCCCGTCCCCCCACCGTCACTAGCATCCAGAAGGCGTCCGAGGGGGCAGGGTTCTTTCCATTGCTTCGTTCCTTCTTTCATGGGCTGGTTGCTTCGTTCGATCACTCATTCATTCATTCATTCATGCATTCATTCATTCACTCACTCATTACCACATTCATTCCACTCCTCCCTCCTCCACTTAGGAATCAGGCCCGCACGCGCAGATCCCCCGCAGTCGCGCCCGCCCCTCCCCCTGGGTCTCAGCCCCGCCCCCGCCCCGCCCCGCCCCCTCTCCGGGCCAATTGGGGCTGGCTGACCGGGCGGGGCCGGGGCCGGGGCGGGCCTTGCTCCCCCACTACCCCCGGCTGCGCCCGCGGCTCCGGAAACGCACCGCGGGGCTGCTGGGCTCAGCCGGGCGCGGGCGGCTCCGTGGCGTTTCCTGCCACGCCGGGCCTGCCTGGGCCGCGCCAACGCCGCTCCGCCGAGGTCCGCGCGTCGGCCGCCACGGGGCCGGGGTGAGCGTGAGGGCCACGGGAGGATGTGCGCAGGGCGCGGGAGGGTGTGCAGGATTGGGCTGATCGTTTGGGCCACGGGAGGATTCGCAGGGGGGCGGCCTGGGAGAGTGCGCGAAGCTAGGGTGAGTGTTCCGCAGAGTGTGCGGTGGGGGGCGGCCAAGCGTTTTTTGGGGGGCGCCTCGGGGCCCGCTCGGCCCTGAGGCCATCCAGAGTGAAGGACGAGTCTCATATGGCGGGTACGAGGAGGCCCGAAGGCCTTCTCGCGGGGGCCGGCTTTCGGAGCGGGAATCACAGATGTGCCGAGGCCTACGCTGCTTTTGAGGGGACACGAGGAAGTGGGAACTGGTCGTTATGGGAAGGAGGGGACCCCTGCGCCAGCGCAATGGAGGCTAAGGGGGAGGGGGCGTTGGGAAGGTTAAAGGGCTTTTACCCGGTCTGGGGGAGGGGCTGAGACGCAGTCAGGGGCGCTGGATGGATGAGCTGAGGACGGTTCCTGCTGATGGAGTTCCTCCTTTTCTTCTGGGTGGGGGTTGAGCCTCAGGATGGCGGGGAGGGATGGGGGACTGGCCCAGAGTCCAAGAACTGTGAGGGAGCGCAAGGGGGGGCAGCCCTTGCTGTGTGAAGATGAGCTCCAGGCTCTGGGTCTGAACAGGGCTTTTTCTGTCACCCTTCTGGGGGGCCATATCTCCTGCTCCTGTGCCCCCCCCCCTTAAACTCCTTTGCTGCCTCCTCTAGTCTATATTTGGTGATTAATTACATGTCTTTTTCCATCCTACCCCCACAAACACACGCTTGCCTGCGGCCCAAAGCCCATGGTCCCATTCAAACACCACCGCCCCCCCCCCCCAAAATCCTGGCCCTCTTCCCGGAGGTCCCACCCTGTTCCAACTGACGCCCTCCAGCCAGCGTTGGCCTAGCCTGGCTGCCAGCCCCCTCCGGTCTCTTTGGTCAGTGAAATATTTTCTCTTAAACCTCAAGCCCGACATTTTTCCTTTACCAAAGGATTTCAGATGAGATTGCCAGAACAGCACCCCCTCTGGGTACTAATGCTGCCTCACCCCATTCCCCATCCTCCCTCCCCCATTGAGCCTTTAAGTAGAAGCAGCTTGCACCGTGCCTTGCACAGTCCAGTCCATTCCCCAAAAATGTCCCTGGATCTATGTTTAGAATCCTGATGAGCAGTGATTTTCAGCCTTCTTTGGGTGAGAGACCCCTTGGAAAATCACTAGAAAGTGTGAATTCTCTTCCGAGAAGTCTGACAATCAGCAAAGACAGTGGGATCCCATACTGGAGGCTCACAGGCCAGAGTCCTGTCTTCTGAGTGCTGGAGGTGAGGAAGACTCCAGATTCTAGACAGGCCCAGCACTAACAAAGCGCAGCTCCACATTCCAGTCCCAAGAGTGCTGGTTGAAAATGCAGATTCCTTGGCCCCACCCACACCTGCTACTCTGCCCTTTGAGTTCTTGGCAAACCCCAAGCCAGGGTTCTAACACATTGATCTAGCCCTGCTCCTAACCTGCCTGGGCTCCCCAAATGAGCAGCCCCCATACCCATGTAGAATCTCTCATATCCAGGGCAATGTAACCTAAATGAATCTAAACTTCACAATTTATTTTGATTTTTAGTAAGATGCCATGCGTCTTCTTGGGGAAAGGGCAACATAAACCTTTCCTCAGTTAAGTACAACAAACACTACAAAATCCCCTTCTGGTCTACCTTCTGGCTTTTTATAGAAGGAAAAGAAAACAGAAACCTAAACAGAGAGGGACAGGTGCCCAGGCAAAGTGAGAGAGGAAAACTGGAGAAGATGGAGACAGATGCCTCCCACCCACGCACACGGAAAAAGACACACACAGACACAAACATCCCAAGAGAAACAGACTTTCCTGGTGAAACACCCTCTCTTGGCCCTTTAGGATTCTGCCACTTCTAGCAACAGCGTGCTTGCACGGTACAGGCTGGGCCCAAACAAGGCCTTCATGGCCACATCCTGACGAGACAAGTTGAGAGCATGTGAAGGCCAGGCTCAGCTCCAGCCCAGAGGCTCGGGTCAGCGTCCTGGCCCTTGCCTGGCCGGGGTGGATCAGGATCTCGGCAGTGTGTGTTGTCTCGGTCTGTCCTTTGGTTAAGTACTCATGACCCAAACAGACACGTTCTCGGAAGGTGCATCCAAGTCTGCTTCTGTCCCCCCAAATTATTTCAGTCTAACAGGTGGGACCTTTCCTGCCTGACTTATCGCTCAGAATTGTCCCAAGACACAATGAGCCATCCTGGTATGTCTCTTTTGGGTAAGTCTGGGTGTTTACAGACCACGTCTGCTGGCCTTAAAGCTGGTCATGCTGTTAGGGTGAGGATGCCCACGGTGAGGATGCAAGATGGTGTGAAATATTCTTTGCATTCTAGAAGTGCTTGTATTTTCATGTATGTCAGTGTCACTAAACCGTCTTTGCCCACAGACAATTCTCAGTCTAAGCAACAAGACTCAAAGGAAAACAGATCTCTAATAAGGAGAATTGGGAATCTAGGTAATCATTTGAATGGGACAGAAAGCTGCAGGCACCCATCTGAATTAGATGCTGAAGAGCGAGGTCTCTTGTCTGACCTATAAAGACACCCTCCAGGGCATTTTTGCTCTGGCCCAGAACTGAACTGAACACCATGAGCTACCTATTGTCTTCCAGGGCCTGAGGACATTCTGCTACAGGTCCTTATTTAGATGTTCCAGGGAGTCCAGGTATTTCTGGCACCCCTTAGAAGTTTCTAGAAGCTGCCAGATAGATCTAGTTTGGGTGGCCTTGCTACCTCACCCCTGCTCCACTGCACAGGGAAAAACAGTACCTGCTAGGGAGGTTGCATGGCTGTTTGTGCCACAGACTTGGTCAAACACTGATCTTTCAGGCTCAGAAGCGACCCTTAGTAGTAGCCAGACATCCTGAGGAGGGATTCTGAGCTCAAATGCAACCAGAAGACACCTAATTATTCACTACCTTTTTTTTTGACATGGGTTATTTTTTGTCTCCATTGAATTCAACTCTTAATTTCTGTTCTTTCATATCAGAGAGGAATGATTATTCTGGTTCTCTGAATGTTGCTGGTTCTATACAGAAAATTCTACATAAGTAAGTTGACTAAAATTTACATTGCCATCTAAAGTACATATCAGGGCTATTTCTGCACTCACATGAGCTCTCATGTTGTAGAATACATTATTCAGCTTGTCAGGCACTGGATTAGCATTGAGAGGATTTCCCTGTGCTCATCAAGCAGCTGCATGCAGTGTCTAGGGTGGAATCTGCAGTCAACCTTTGATAGGGCCTTCACTCTCAGGGAGCATATAGTCATTAGACCACACTTCAGATCACACTTAAAGAAGAAAGATAATATTACTTATATTAAGAGGCAGAGATTTGCCCCATGTCAGGCTCAATGCTGACTGCGTGGAGCCTGCTTGGGGTTCTCTCTCTCCATCTGTCCGTCTGCTACAGGTCCTTCGTTACATTCAGTAACTGCCTGTTCTCTGGATACAGCCTGGTGTTAGAAGGCTGCCTATTTCTTTTCTCTGGTGTGGCTCAAAAAGTCTTAAATCTTAGGAGCTGGACCTTAGGCAAGTTACTTAAGCTTTTGGATCTATGACTCTCTTCTGTGTAAAATGGAGGTGGTAATAACTATAGGTTGCAATAATGAAATTATGTGAAGGGAAGGAGAAGCACAGTAGCAAACACATAGTAGGTGCTCTGTAACTGAAGGTTTGCACCATTTAACATGCCCCTCCCCCCATAGTTCATCCCGTGTCTACTCAGTGCCAGGGGCTCCTAGAGATGCTGGGGATTCCAGGGGTGACCAAGAAAGAGCAGGTCTCTCTCCTGTGGGAGGTGACATTTCTCCTGGGGAGTCAGGTAAAAACAATTTCAGAGGATTTTTAGGTAGTGAAAAGTGTTATGAGTACATCGTGATAGGACTGGAGAGTGAAGACACTTTGAGGAGGTTGACACTTGAATGAGGCCTAAATTCTTAGAAGGAACCTCCTGTGGCATGTTCAGAGCCCTGAGGGGCATCACCTTGGCATATTTAGGACAGAATGAATGCCAGAGTGTCTGGAAGGAATGACTAAGATGCGGGATGAAGGATATGGGCCTGGTGGCCTGGGCCAGGGTCTTTTTAAGGAGTTAAGGCCTTAGGTCTTTGGCTTGAGGACAGTGAGACAAGTTTATAACAGGCCATCTTTCTCAGAAGGTAAATGTGAGCTATTCTGTCCATTCCACTTGTGAGCAAAAGCTCAATGTCAATGGAAGTGAACTTTTTCAATGAATTATATAAGTAATCTCTGACCAGTTTGTTTTGTATTGGAAGTCAAAGTCAAACCAGACATCAAATATATACCAGGAAGAATCCAACTGCCCAGAGGGGGCCCTACCCAGGTGACAGTGGGACATGGAGGGCTTGGCTGCTGGGTACCTAGGGCTTCACTCACACACCAAGGAACCACCCGTGCTGGGCAGTGGGTTAAAGATGGGAATGGGGCTTCTGTGGACATTTAGACCATAGGAGGCCTTCTGCTCTCACCCGTGCATGGCACTGAGAACCTGGGGAGATGACCCCAGGAAGTCCCAATCCCATGGTCCTATCTCTAAGCTTTCTGGAACTGCCCACACATTCCTAGCAGCCCTTTCCCCTGTATCTACCTTGACCATGTCAGTATCTCAGGATGTTGCTCAGCAACCAGGGCCATTCCCCATTGTCTCTCTGGCCTTAGCCCTGCACTCTTGCATGCTGAGCATCTTTCTTATCTAAAGTCTACCCAAATCTTTTAAAATTGTTATTCTTTTCTGATTACCAAAGAAATACAGCTTGGTCACTAAAAATTCACATGTTGCAGAAACAGAAAGCAGAAGACCATTCTAAACCCAGACTCTTCTCCAGTGTGGCACATGTTACAGTATAGGTGTGCTCATTTCAGCTACAAGTCACTCTGTTTATTCCTTTTTTTCTCCTAAAATGCAAATATATACTTAGCAAGTCACTCCCCTTCCCCTACGCTCTTTGGAGTTTTTAATAAACAGTTACTGTCGGTCTACATCTTCTATGAAGGATTTGCATTTTTGTAATCTGCATGTCATCCATATTGGCCACCTGTTGATTTTTTTTGCATTTTTTTTCTTGTTTTCTACCACTTGTTGATTTTATGTTCAAGATCTCCAGTTTTCTTCCTGCTCTGAGTTCTAGGACTCTTCAGTAAGGTCTCCTGAATACTGCACCACATTCACCATTCACCCTCTCTTCTTATTTTGGTCCTTGGGATTATTTAGACCCATAGTATATTGTTTTCCATCGTTTTATTTTTCACCTATCTATGTCTTTACATTTAAGGCCTTTATATGTAAAGCTTCTTATAGACATCATAAAGTTGAGTATTGTTTTTTTAATGCAGTCTAATAACCTCTGCCTTTCAATTGGAGTGTTTAGTCCATTTACATTTAACTTAATTATCCATGTGCTTGGATTTAAGTTTGCCATCCTGTTGTTTGTTTCTTTTTGTCCCATCTGTTCTTTTTCCTTTGTTTCCTTACCTTTCTTCTTTTGGATTTTTTTTTTTAGAATTGTATTTTATCTTCACTACTGGCTTATTAGCATGCATGAGAGTCTTGGAGGGCTTCCTAAAACACACAATCATATGTTTTACTTACACATATGTTTTAAAACCCCACACTACCTTAATATTATTATTGTTTTAAATGATCAGTTTTTTTTTTTAAAGATTTAAAAATAAAGTAGTGGGGGGTCCCTGGGTGACCCAGTCAGTTAAGCGTCCAACTCTTGGTTTTGGTCAGGTCATGATCTCACAGTTCATGAGTTCAAGCCCTGCACTGGGTTCTGCACCAACAGTGCAGAGCCTGCTGGGAATTCTGTCTTTCCCCTCTCCCTCTGCCCCTGCCCTGCTTGCTTTCTTTCTCAAAATAAATAAACTTTTAAAAAGTAAATAAATATATATAAATAAAAATAAATGAGGTAGAAGTGTTTTCTACTTCCTCACATATTTACATTCCTGTTCTTCTTCATTCCTTTGAGTAGATCCAGGTTTCCATCAGTATCATTTTCCTTCACCTGAACAACTTTCTTTAATATGTCTCATAGTACAAGGGCGCCTGGGTGGCTCAGTCGGTTTAAGCACCTGACTTCAGCTCAGGTCAAGATCTCATGGTTTGTGAGTTCAAGCCCCACATCAGGGTCTCAGCGCAGAGCCTGCTTCAGATCCTCTGTCCCCTCCCCACATCCCACACCTCTCACCCCTCACCCTCCACCCCCCCCCCCCCGCTTCTCTGCCCTTCCCCTGCTCACGTGCACACTCTCTCTCTCTCTCTCAAAATTAAATAAAAACATTTTTTAAAAATATGTCTCATAGTACAGGTCTGCTGGTGACCAATTCTCTCAGTGTTTTGTCTCAAAAGATTTTATTTGCCTTCATTTTTAAAGAGTATTTTCCATGAATATAGGATTCTAGGTTGGCAGGGTTTTTTTTTTCCTTTAGCACTTTAAAAATGTCATTCAGTTGTTTGATGGCTTGCAAATTTTCTGATAAGAAGTTACTCTTTGTGCCTCTGTAAAGAACAGGTCGTCCCCACCCCCCACCCCCCACAGCTGCTCTAAGATTTTTCTCTTTATCACACTAGTTTTCAGCAATTTCATTATGGTGTGTTTTGGTGTATGTGTGTGGTTTTTTTGGTTTTGTTGTTTGTGTGTTTAGTCTGCATAGGGATTGGTTCTCATCAAATTTGAGGGAAAAATTCCAGCCATCATTTTTTCAACTATATTTTTATCCTTTTCCCTCTTTTCCTCATCTCAGATTCCAATCACATATGTGTTAGGTGCTTTTCTGTTATCCCAGGTCACTGAGACTGTTTTTTAAATATCTTTTTTTTCTTTCTGATCTTCACTTGGGATAGTTCCTATTGCTATGTCCTCAAGTTTTCTAATATTGGAGGGGAGGGGATTCATTGTCTAATCTGCTGTTAATCACATCCAGTGAAATTTTTATTTTAACTGTCATAGTTTTCACCTCCAGAAGTCCCATTTGGATCTTGTTTATATTGCCCATTTTTTTCATTATGTTTCTGTTTTTCTTTCAATACTTATCCATAGTTAAACTAGCTGTTATCCTTGTCTGTAAGTTTCATTTTTGAGTGTTTCCTATTGACATGATTTTCCTTGCCATGGGTCACATTTTCCTGCTTCTTGGCATTTCAGTAATTTTTTTCTTGGATGTTGGACATCATAGAGATTATATTGTTGAGTGTCTAGATTTTGTTGTTTCACTTTGAGAAGTGTTGGACTTCCTTTTTGGGAGGTAGTTATTTATGGAACAGCTTCATCACGTTGAAGCTTATTTCTAAGCTTTTCTAGAGCAGGTTCAGGGTAGCTGTGACTCCAGGGGTCAGTCAGTCGTACTACAAGGCCTGGCCCCTCTGATTCTATACTGAATGCCCTCGGTGATCACGGAGGACTCTCTACCCTGGCTGGTTGGATACTGAACATCTCCCTACCTTTGTGTGTCCTGGAAATTGTTCAGCTTAAAGCTTCCTGGTCATTCTTTTCCTAGTCTTTGGGAGTTTTATTATGCACGCATGTTAGGAAAAGTTCAAGGGGAGCCTTCTGCTGATTTTTTGGAGCTCGTTTTTCCTGCATAGCTCCCTCCTTTCTGGAACTGTGTTCTGCAGCCTCTAGCTGCATCAGCTGCCCCAAATGCTAGTCTGTGTCTTGATGGAGCCACCAAGCTCTGTTTGAGTCCCCCCCTTCCCTACACTCTCAGTCTGGCAGTTGCCTCTAGGCAGAGCCGGGGCAATGATAAGGCTCATCTCCATTGTGTTTCTTCTGTTGGGATCATGATCCAGCACTTCCTGCTGTCCAATGTCTGAAAACTTGTTTCACAGCTATTTTGTCCAGTTGTCTACTTGTTTATGGCAGGACATCATCTGTTCCTTGTTACTCTATCATGACCAGAAGTGGAAGTCTCTGTCTATCCCTTTTAATATAATATCTAATTTTATGCAAAAGTCTTTCTGGAGTATCTGGGTTTTCTACTCCGTGAGCTACTGGAAAAATGCCTCCTCAGTCAGGTCTGGATTGAATTGAATTGACTTGATATCAGAACAGAAACCATAATCCTGTTTCTTTGAACTCACTGAAATGGGAGGCCTATGATGCATACACGTTTGTGGTATCTTAATTACAATATTTCACATATTTTGCAATCTGGGAGAAAAAGGTAAATTGTACATATCGTTCAGATCTTTTATTTAGCAGCTTGGTATTTGAAGATCTTTTCTTTGCAGCTTCTTTTTTTCCAGCAATTTTGTTCAACTTTTCATTTTGTCAGACATACCACAGAAATGGTCTCGTCTGCATCTCTCTCGCTGTCACCTGGTTCATTGTTTCAGTTGAATGGGGTATGGCCTCTAAAGGGCCTTGCTTCTGGTCAAGAAGACATAGCTTCTCTTGCCTCCAGTGGCCCAATCTGGTTTTTCTGTTGCCCCTACAAAGTTGGAAAGGTCTCTCACTTCTCACTTAGTTAGTTCTTCTGATATTCTTTTGGGGAAGCTTCGTTCCTGGGCAGTGTGAGCACTGACCTCTTTGAGGCCGGCTGCTAAGGAAACCTGCGGCCGGCCTGTCTCTGAGAGTCAGTCTCGCTACCATTCGTTCTGCATCTGTGTCTATATTCTCTGGGCTGTTCCTGGGCCAACATTCATTCGTTTTGTTTGGGTTCTCTCTGGCCTGCCTGTATTCTCTGCTAGCCTGTTTTCTCCACTGTTTGGGGTCTGTTTTCTTAGGCATACCTGTGGCTCCGGCTTGTCACTCAGCTGCTGTGCAAGAGAAGACTGAATAAGATTTAAAACCAGGGAAAAGGAAATCACTAGTCTTGTCCTAGGTGACCCAGAGACAGGGCTATTGTCACTCATGGCTCTTTTCACTTTCCTTAGCTCTGCCTGCCCCTCCAGGGTCTTGCCCTTCCCCAGGATGGACCCCCAGGAAACCAGGTCCCGGCAGGCCCTCTTGAGACCCTTGAGGCCCAGGTGAGCTGTGCTTCCCCCTGCCTGGCTTGGGAAACTGTCACTGCTCCCTGAGTCTGCCTTAGCCTCTACCTCTTTTCCCAGCATGACACACTACAGGACTTGAACCCCTGCTGCTGCCTTCCATCCCTCTGCTGTCCTCCTCAGAGTCTACCAAGAAACGGGTACCTGCTGGGCCTGTAATTCCCATTATGCTGGTGCGGGAGCTGCATTTCAATCCAGGAAAGTGATTGAACTGGGGTCTCTTGGGAAGACAGTGGGAGGCCAAAGCGAAGGCCATGGCCCAGGTCTTCTGGTGCTTGGTTAGATTCTCTTTCCAGGATTTCTTGATGCTTGTGCTTAGATCTCCACGCTAGCGATGCACATCTACTCCAGACCCTCACCTCTTATCCCTGCTGTTACTAGTGCTGCCCCTGCCTCATTCTAGAATGCACAGAAGGACTGCTTATCCCTGGGAATTCTTACAGGATTCAGTGACATTTGATGACGTGGCCCAGTACCTCACAAAAAAGGAGTGCCTGAGACTGGACGCTGAGCAGAGGACACTGGCATACTACAGGAATGTGAACTCCGTGGGTAAGGATGCCCCCGGCCCTCCACCAGCTTCCCCACAGCTTCGTGGTCCTGTGCAGCTGAGTGAGGGTTGAGGAGCACCTGGATTACCCCTGCACAACCTTGCCTTCTGGGGGCTTATGCCCCCCTACCCTAGGGATCAGCTGTAAGAAAATGCAAAGGGTCTGCCAACCCTCACCATTTCAAATTGGCAGGGCCCCCTCCCAACTCCTAAGGGCATGGAAAGAAGCCTCCTCAGGTTTTTACTGGGAAAGAAATTAGAACAAGGTGGCCACTATCATTTGGAAAACTTTTTTTTTTTTAATCCTAAATTGCACAAAAACTGAATGGCCATTTTATTACAGTTTGTTGTGGAGAGAGAGATTGGCACGGCAAGGCCCTATGCCCTGTTGAGGGCTGCACATGGTGGGAGGGGCGAGACTGCTGAGTCAGTTTGGGAGTCGTGGAACAGTAGGACTTTCCATTTGCAGGCACTGAGGAGTGTGAACAGGCAGAAAGGGAGGACCAGCTCTTCACAACAAGTCCCTGGCACTCCACCCAGGTGGGCCCAGACTCTGCCTCATCCAGTCTCTGGCGGGAGCCAGCCCTTGGGAAAGGGCAGGGATGAATGAGTTGCCTGAGGGCACAGCCAAGCTACGTATGCTTGGTGGATTAAAAGAGTTTTGACTTTGAAGGCCATGCGCCCCGCTCCCCCCCCCACCCACCCGGCTGTGTTCTGATGGCATCTTTGGCTGCCACCAAAACCCTTTTCCTTTTCCGCCAGCAGGAGTTCCTGTTTTGATTGCCGCCTGGCTCCTCACCTGGTACAAGGCCACGTGGTGCTGGCATCTGAGCCATCCCTGAACACAGACTGAGGTAAGCATTCCGCCGAGTGCAAAAGAGCCCTGGAAAGTGCGAAGAAACTGTGGAGGAGGCCCCCGCCGAGCCTTTGGGGAGGGGGTGTGGCTGCTTCTCAGTCACAGGAGGGGAGACCTCCTCAGCACCCCTTTGGTAGGGGGCGTCCAGCAGTGATACCTTTCTGCCCCTTTCCTCTGTAGTCCTTGCTTCTGGTTGGATGGGCACTGGCCACCTTGCTGCGTGGTCTCTGGGCCCTGTGCTCAGCAGCTGTCTCAGGAGGAAGGTGATTGTTGACCAAGGAAAGTAACCTCCTTCCCTCCTCCTCTGCAGAGTACAGTGTCTTGCGGTGCCCATCTCCAAAAGCATCTTGGTGACACAACAGCAGAGAATGGGTGAAGACGCTCAGCCCCAGGAGATGGCGTCCACCAGCTCCCCGATGGCCGGTGCACCCAGCCCTGAGGTCAAACAGAGCAGAGACTTGGAGGGGAGTGGGGGGAGCCCCCAGAACCTGCCCATAGAACATCACTTTGCATGTAAGGAGTGTGGGGATGCCTTTCGGCTCAAGGTCCTCCTTGTGCAGCACCAGAGAATTCACAGCGAGGAGAAGGGCTGGGAGTGTGGCGATTGCGGGAGGGTCTTCAGGGGCGTCTCTGAGTTCAACGAGCACCGGAAGAGCCACGTGGCTGCAGAGCCCCAGCCAGGGCCCAGCCGAGCGCCGGAAGATGCCATGGAGGAAAGGGAGCAAATGGAGAGGGAGGCGAAGCCCTTCGAGTGTGAGGAATGTGGGAAGAGATTCAAGAAGAACGCGGGCCTCAGTCAGCACCTGCGCGTCCACAGCAGAGAGAAGCCGTTTGACTGCGAGGAGTGTGGGCGGTCCTTCAAGGTGAGCACCCACCTCTTTCGCCATCAGAAGCTCCACACTTCCGAAAAGCCGTTCGCCTGCAAGGCATGCGGCAGGGAGTTCCTGGATCGCCAGGAGCTCCTCAAGCACCAGCGCGTGCACACCGGCCACCTGCCCTTCGACTGTGACGACTGCGGCAAGTCCTTTCGGGGTGTCAACGGCCTGGCCGAACACCAGCGCATCCACAGTGGGGCCAAGCCCTATGGGTGTCCCCACTGCGGCAAGCTCTTCCGGAGGAGCTCGGAGCTCACCAAGCACCGCCGGATCCACACGGGCGAGAAGCCCTACGAGTGTGGCCAGTGCGGCAAGGCCTTCCGGCAGAGCTCCAGCCTCCTGGAGCACCAGCGCATCCACACCGGGGAGCGGCCCTACGGCTGTGGCGACTGCGGCAAGGCCTTCCGGGGGCCCTCCGACCTGATCAAGCACCGGCGGATCCACAGCGGACTGAAACCCTACGAGTGTGACAAATGCGGGAAGGCCTTCCGACGGAGCTCCGGCCTGAGTCGCCACCGGAGGACCCACAGCGGAGCGAGACGCTGCGAGTGCAGTGAGTGTGGCCGCGTGTTCAAGAGGCGGGCGGCACTGCAGAAGCATCAGCCAACCCACCATGACTAGACGAGGCCCCGAGGCCCACGGCCCCATGGCCCCAAGGCCGGCGGGGGCTTCCCGCAGGGGGCGAGTCCCTAGAGGGGAGGGCAGAGTCAAAGGAGATGACCAGTTTTGTAGCACTTATGTGTGTTCTCGTCCGGAAGGTTGAACCCAATTTATACCGTCACCAGCAATTTATAAGTGCACACGTTTCCCATTTTGCCTGTTGAGAGTTGCTTCTACGACATTCTAATTTATTTTGACTCGTTTAACTGGCAGGAAGTACCCTCAAGGTATTTGACATCCACGGGCCTTGAAGCAGGAGAAGGAGAGAAGAGACACCTGCCTGCGGGGGTGAAGGGGCTCGCAGGACCTCTTCTCCAGGCCGCTCCCTCAGGAGCGACTCAATGACGGCCTCCGTGTGACGGGACCCCAGCTCTCCTGGAGAGAACAAAGCCCCAGAGTCGTTTGGCCTACTTGAATTTATAAATTTTTAGGGATGTAAATAGAATACTCAAATGTCTTATAATATTTAATTTATTAATTCAGTTATACATGCATATTGTAAATCACATACTACATAGAATAATATATTAATTTAGAAAAGCCACCTGTTTTCCCTCACTCCATTCCACAAGATCATTTTATCCTAAAGCCTCACACGCAACTCTAACCTCACCATCTTCCCCAACCTCGCAGCCCCCTCTTGAGTCATCCAACAGTTTCAAAGCACATCCAATGGCTTCAACTCATCCAAGCTGTGTGCCATGTAGCACTGTGACAATCCCTGCACAAAGCTCTCGCTAGAAGTTTCCTCCCAAGCCATAAGTACCTGTTCACATAACATTAGGACGATTGTTGGTTTCTTCAATTTGTCCTGTAGCCCTACAACATAACCACTTGATGTGTTTGCCTTTTCAAATGACCTTTAAAAGACTTTTTTGAAGCATCTATAACTTGTCATTGTGAGGTCATACTCTTAGGAATAAGTACTGAATCTGGGTTACGTTTCTTTTGCATCCATTTTTCTTGAACCAGTTCATTCCAGTGACTTCCACGTGTGTCCAAAACTAGCATCGGTTGGGGTCTGTTCCAGGCTAATAGGTCTTGTCCTCAAGCAGCACTGTTTTCTTCAGAATTAAATAGCTGAGGGCACCCCCGTAACAGGGACGTCTCCAGGACTCAAGTATAAGGTGATGCCTCTTGTTCGGGAATGGTAGCCTCTCATACAGAGCCAGCCCTCTGTTTCGAGCTCTGTAAAACAGGGGCGATCCCAGGACTACCCCTAAGGTTATCATGGGAACTGTGATGCCACGCCTGGCCCGAAGGCACACACTCAGTGAAGGTCATCTCCTGTCATCACCATAATTATTGCCGTCATCCTGTGACTCATTAGTACCAGAACTGGGGATGGACCCAGGCCTCCTGACTCCTAGTCTCATCTTCTTTCTCTCGTGCAATGACTTAAATACTGTTCCTGTTTCCTTGCATGCAAACCGTACGTTCATCTCCTTTGACCAGTTATCAAGTTACCTTTGGACATAATGACTTTATACAGCAGTCCTTTCTACATCGATTGTTATGGTCTCTTTTCCAGTTTTATTGCTTTGCTCTTTGGAGCAGTTTTATTACATTTTTGTTGTGCGAGCTCTTAATTTTTACATACCCGGGCATTCACTGTTGTCCGTGAAGCCGTAACTTTCATTGCTTCAGTAGTTAGATATGATGATGTTTTTTTCTAGAATTTTAATTACAAGTGAAAAGTTGAAAGCCCTGCCCCACCAGAAGGTGGATGCACCAGGTGGGCAGGCTGGATGGGAACGGGCCCTAGAAGCAGGCTCTCTCCTCATCCACGATGCGGACTCTGCATGTCTGTGGGCAGTACTTGACTATCCAACCTGGCCACTCAGACACGCGAGAGAAACTTCCATCTCGGATGGCCAGAACATTCTGACTGTTCCTCAGTATAGCCCTACCTGGCAGCAGCAGGGCTGGGCCTCAACTAGATCAATGGGGCGGTCCAAACGTGGTCTTGGCCACAGCTGGCTGTCCTCCAAGCTCCTGGGAGCTTTGGCCATGCCCAGCACGGATTCAGTGCCTGAGCAGCAGACCCACCAGAGACACATCTCCTCGAACACAAGAAGACTCACTTGACCGATGCTGTCATGTGGATTGCATCCTCCTCCTAGCGAGTGACTCTGGAACTAGAAAGAGGTCAGTTTGGTGGCTTTTGCTTTGGGCAACTAGGGGGAAATTCACCCACGTGTTCTGATGTTACCTCCCGCAGCCACACCCAAGGAGCAGCAGAGCAAAGGCTCGGAGAGGAACGGCGCCCCTCCGATGCCCGGTGTGGCCTGGTGATAGAAGCTGGCCACCACAGGCCTGGGCTGTGACTTGCAGCAGCCATGCCCGGGAGGGGTGTCAAAAGAAGGGTTTGGAGGGCACCGATGCCCTTCTGACGGCCTGTGTGGCATAGAAATAGAAGCTGGTCGTCCCGGGGCCAGGCTGTGACTTCGACAGTCTCCCCCAGGGGGAACAGCAGCAAGGGCTGGCCAGAAACCTGGCCCCCGGTGGCCTGCAGAACCCGCAGGTAGAAGCCAGCCATGCTGGGGCTGTGGTGTGACTTCCCAGCAGCCGTGCTTGGGGGGGCCTCTCGAGGGCCCACAGAGGAAGCATACGCTTCTGAGGGGCCCGCCAAGGCTGAGGCCGAGCTTCCTGGCAGGCACATCTGGAAGAGCTCCTCAGGCCCCCATCCTGGGAAGCAGGGTCCCATGGCGACCCCTGTGACCTTAGCCAGAAGGTCCTCTGGAATGGCCCCCTGGGCCACAACGGTGGCTCTCTGTGACGTCTCCAGCCTGACCCTCAGGCTGGAGAGAAGCCAACAGCACCTGTTACATAGCAACTCCTTTTGCTCTGTGGGCTTCAGTTCTCGCAGTAGTTGTGAAACTGTGTCTGCCATCACCGCTTCCTTCGGCATCAGTTTTCTCTTTTCAAGCTGTCAGGACGTGTTTGACACCACTGTCATTCGGGAAAGAATTTGACATTCACGGGGGGCAAGTCTGGCAGCTTTCACTGGGAGCTCTCTGCCATTTCTTGCTTGTTCGCTAGCCATATGTCAGGTTTTATGAAGGATCCAGATACAGTATTAACTCAGAACCTAGCGTTGTCGTCACTGCTCCCTCTCTCCCAAGCCAGGACACGGCATCTTGGCATCCTGGCCGCCTGTCCTGCCCTCCTTGACTTTTTTCCATTCCCCGTTCTATAATTTTCTCCCAAACCCTCTTCTAGAGTTAACACTAAAGACCGCATCTTCTCTGTCACTGTGTTTGCGGGTGAAGTCTGTGCTCTCTCCGGCGCAAGCAGTCTGTGGCTTTAACGTGTGTCCTGTAGTTGTGCCAAGTTCAGTTTTTGCCTCTGGTAACTTGGGGGTGGATTTCCTTGGCTTCTGTAGGTATACTGCTACATCAGATGCAAAATGTGATCAAGCTTCCTATTGTGTGGGCTCGTCTATGCATTTGTGTATCTACCTCATTTCATTTTTTCTTTCTAATCACCCGTATTTCTTTTGCAAGGGAAATGAAGAGCAGTTGGGTTACATAGAATGCCGACTCGCATTAGAAATATATCCTTTTCTTATATTCTGAAAGAAACCTTCCATTGCTTTTATTAAAGTTTTGAATACTTGCTGAAATTTTTAAATGAAAGTTCCTGTTTACCATTTTTGCTGCTTATTAAGATTAACTGTGTTGATTAGTTGTGTCTTACCCACTTCTGCATTTCCAGAATGAGCCCCACCCAATCACAGAGGGTACCTTTGTCTCACAGTGTTGGCATTCCACGTGCTCTGGGCTTCAGCCCTGTTGTGTGCCCTGTGACCCTCACTCCCCTTCCAGGCCACACTAATCAAACCAGAACTGAACACTTGACTCAAGGGCAGCACCTGGTCATCAGAGCTGGCTGGCAACGACAGGCTGGGCCTTTCGGGTTCTCTGTGAAGTGCAAACAAGAAAAACGAGAGAGAATCTTCTCGTTGGTATTGGAAAGAAGAGGGAGCCACACAGCATTTAGGGGAGTTGACCCGATAGGTGGCACCAGCTTGAAGATCCTGCTAAGCACTCCAGAGCTATCTCCCTGAGGCAGTCCACGCCCCATCATGTTCTTGGATTTCTGGCAACTGCCCTCACCAGTTCATTTGTGTCCCCACCAGAGACTCCCTTGACCTGAGCCAGCCTGATTGGGTCTCTGCTTTTTGCAATCTGTCAAGAGTCAATTGCCTTTTACCAGTTGGCTGCTTCCTGAGAAGAATCACATGGCTGGTTTCCCTCATGTTCTACCCGACTCGAGTTCGTGGCCCGAGTCCCACCTGACTGTTGTAGACACCTGTTTAAATGTGGTACTCTGTTCACTCAGATGGGGAAAACCTATGCCTTTTAGTCTCAATGAGTTTGACCAATGCCTCTGTCCGGGTGTTCCTGTACGGATCCCATGTGTGCCCCATGAAATGAGTTAAGTCAACACCCACCCTGTTCTTTATTTTGGAAGTGTCTCGCTACTTCCAGAAAATCTGTGAGATTGGGGAATTGAGAATTTCTCTATTACTAGTATACTTACATTCTGTACTTCTCCTCATGGTATCAGTTTAGCTGTTTACTTTGGAAACTAGAAATGGTCTCTTTTAACTTGGCCTTTAATGTTATTTGCATATCTAAGAAGAGTAGCTGTGTCCGCCCCAGTCCACGGTTCATTTGTTGGCGCTTTTTTCTCATCCCTCCCTGACCTCCTTAACTTGTCTGTTTTATGGCACTTACTATAATCAGCCTTGCACTAGAGCTTCGCCCTCCCCACCCTCTCCCACCTGTTAGATTGTGAGCTCTTATAAGACAGGGGTGACCCTTCATGTCTGATTCCCCTACCAGATCTAGCACAGTGCCTTGCATCAAGTAGATTTCAATAAATATATGTTAAATGGCATTGGTCTTCCTTGACTTATTTTGTCAGAGTTTCGGTTAACAGCTCTTCCCTTGCTCCTTTCTCTGCCCTCTAAAGTTCTTGCCCCACCCCCCACCCCCACTTACTGGATGCCTGGAGGGGACAGGAGGTGCCCTGATGAGGAAGGGCTGGTTTCCCTGGACATTTGAGCTGTCCCTTGGCAGAAGAGGCCTGTCATTCAGCCAGGTCCCTTCTCCCACCCTGGCTCGGGCTCTCTTCAGAGTCTGAATTCCGGGCGGGAGCAGAACACCAGGCTGGACCCTGAGCTCCTCCCTTAGGGACCAGAAATAGAGTGACGAAAGTGGCTACTAGGACTTGAGGATCGGCCAGCCTCTCTGGTCTAGGTGAGGGTGGGAGTAAGGAGGTCAGTCCTCTTGACCAGTGGCTGGCCCTCTCTCCAATGATCATTGCCTCCAGAAAGGCAGGTAGTGAGGACAGGCCCCTGGCTTCCTGAACCCCCATCACCTGCCAAATACAAACAAGGCTCACCTGTGGAGTCAGCTGCCCAGTCCCAGAAGGGCAAGCACCCAGGAGCCCCACGAGCACTTGGGTTGGGATCTCAAGGGCCATGGTGTGCTGTAACAGCAAGGAGAAACTGTTGGAAAGGAACACGCCTTCCCCCACCATCCCAATCTCCCTGGAGGTGCCCAGGCAAGACCCATTTCATCTTTCCCCCAGGGTCCCATCCTCATCACTCTATCAGTTTTCCACCCCAAATGCAGCTTCTTGGCAGGTGGTGGTGATACGACCACACCCCACTGCCATCCCAGCCATCTCTGCTCACAAGCCAGTTGTTTGGAGAGAACCATTCATCTGCTTTGCTGGTTTCATGATGTACTTGCCACTGAGAAGTCCACCTATGTTTCCCTCAAACATGCGCAAGCTCTGTTCAGGCAAACTTCAGTTATGCAAAAGCCAAGGCCACAGATCTGTTTGGACAACTAACACTGGGCCCAGAGGGTAGGGGATATCCTGGGGCTTCTTGTAGGGGGTTGAGAATCTTCCTTTCTGACCCTTTCCTAGGGCCCCCTGACTTCTGGATCCCTGTAGCCTCTCCAACAACACCCTCCTCTGAGGCCCCCAATAACTCTTTTGCTTACCTGAGAGTTGACAGTCCCCAGACGCCCACCTCCTGGGCCAGGCTCCTGCCCATGACCATCTGCCCCAACCCACTTCTATCCAGCTCACATCCCACCTGGGAGGGACCGCTAGCCTTGTTGTAGTCTGTTTAGGCTGCTATCACCAAAATGCCATCAAGGTGGCTTATAAAACAACACTCATTTATTGCTCACAGTTCTGGATGCTGAGAAATCCAAGACCAAGATGCTGGCAGAGCCAGCATCAGGCGAAGACCTGCTTCCTGCTTCATAGATGGCTGTCATCTGGATGTGTCTTCACATGGTGGAAGGGTGAGCAAGGTGCCTAAGGCCTCTTTTATAAGAGTGCTAAACCCATTCATGGGGACTCAGCCCTCATGACCCAATCACCTCCTAGAGGCCCCACCAACTGATGGGGTGACATTGGGGGATAGGATCTTAATGTATGAATTTTGGGGGACACAGACATTCAGAGGAGAGGGTACTTGGGCTTCTCATGGTTTCATGCACTTATTAGTTTGATTTATACATTGGTGAGCTGTTTCAATTTCTTCCCACTGAACCCATAATATTGCTCACATATTTTAAATATTGCTCATATATTTTAAAATATATAATAAAAAGGACCCATAGGGGCTGGGCCGGCCCCGGCTCCCTGGGGCCCCGGCCTCCCAGTCCATGGCTGTGCCCATGATGCTGCTCAACCTCATGGACCAGCTGGGGGAGGCGGACGAGGAGCTGGCGGGCAACTACGCGGAGGTGGGGGACTGGTGCGCCCAAAGGATCCTGCAGCACGTTCAGGTTGGGGACGTGTCCGGGGGCCGGGAGGCGGACGCTGGCCACCAGGACGGGTCTCGGGGGGCTGGGGAGCGGGGTGCTCCCCACCCCCTGCAGCACCTCCTTGGCTCATGCCCCACCACCGCCACCCCAGCTGGGCGCCGATGGTCCCCTTTACGGATGAGGAGACACGGAGGCCAGGGAAGCGCAGGACCCTACACCCTGGGGAAGGAGGAGGGCCCAGGGGAGCTGGGGTGGGGGGGAGGCGCCAAGGGCAGGAGGGAGGGTGCCGGAGCCCCTGGTGTGTTAGAGGGAGCAGGAGACCCGGCCAGATCCAACTCTTTCCAGGCCTCTGTGTGTTCCAGGACAGCCACTTTGGTGGTGGTAGCAGGATATCCTGCTTGGAGATGGTCGGACTTGGCAGGTGCCTGGAGGATGAACTTCAGGAAGGTGTGGGAGATGCATTTGGCCAACTGTCACTATCAGGGAGTGAACTTCTCAAATTCAAGAAGAATTTGGAACTCTGTCTCCGAATGCTACTGTTATTATAATTTTGTCGTCCACTTTCACCCTCCGACTGTCAGGGCCGGCCTTCCGCGACAGGGGCCATGGTCTTAGCTGCCGGCACCTGTTTCTCGGGTTCCCGCGCCATGTGCTCTCAGGCTTTACGCCAGCAGCTGCATGATGCCTGACGCTTTTCAAGCAGCCCACTGGACTTCGGAAGAAAAGTTTCAGTAGCATGTTTTGCAGAAGGAACTTTGTACCTAGGATAAACAGTTTGGTCAAATCTCAGAAAATCTTTGTGTTTAGTTACTATAGCAGTCCTTGTGACAGCAACTATTTCCCTAAAGCACGTTATAAAGTCTGGTGTGAAGGGTGTTTAGTCGAGATCAAATGTGTTTTAAGAGCCTTGTTTTTCCCTGAAACTTGGTTCCTTTCTTCATGTGTTACATTCTTTATTATTTCAAGATCAGAGATGATTTCTCAAAGAAACAGTTGTATACAAGTTGGGACATAGTTCCTCCTGGAAGTTCTGCTTTATTTCATCCTGGCAAAAATGAGAATTCTCCATAGGACTTTTTCCGAAAACACTCACGGCCTACGTGGAATCAAACAACTGAATGATGCATCCCATTCTGAAAGTCGTTCTACTCAGTGCTACGATGGGGTCCTCAGGGAAGTGGAGGGTCCCGGAGCAGCTGAGTGAAACTGAGGGCAGGAGCGAGGGGGCCAGAAACCGAGGGCACGTTAAAAAGCAGGAAACCCAAACCACTATGCGAGTCTACCAAACCAGCGAGTGAGGAATTATTCTGTGTCGTATTATTATTAACAACACATAAACACTCTCTATTTTATATGCTTTTAAATTTATTGTTAAATACACAAGCAAAACATGAATATAATTCTCATTTTAAAATATTAAACAAATAGGAATAAAATAAAAGCTCCTTTTAGCCATTCTCTAGGCCCCTCTCAATTCCCCCTTTCCCGGAAGATCCTTCCCGACATTTCCTGCATGTTTACATGCATATATGTACGGACACACTGGAGAGTTTCTCATACTCTACGCTTATTCTGCAACTTGCCCTCTCTCCCAATTCCCCCTTTCCCAGAAGATCCATAAGGAAGCGTGCCTGGGAGAGAGTTTTTAATTATAGCTCTGTACTCCACAGCATGGATATAGCAGACTTTGTTCCCAGCTTCCCCTCCTCGGTGCACATTTAGGGGTCCTGCGGGGTTCCGCTGATGGGCACAATGCCGCATGGACACTCTTGCCCCATCACACACACACACACACACACACACACACACATGCGCACGCGCGAACACTGCTGTAAGATTGAGTCAGGGAGGGCAGCGCTAGATGGCTCCAACCAAGAGACCACCAATGATGCAGCTAGTGGCTTAGAGAAGACTGAACATTGTTACTCGCTCTCATAAGGGTCAGCCGAGCACTCCAGGTTGAAGGGACATCTCTGTTCCACGCCGTCACTCAGGAAGCCCAGTGCTTCTCAAACCATTTGTGGTGAAAGACCAGTTTATGTCCACCCACCCACCCCCAATCCATTTTGCCCAAGGCTTTTGTAAAATGCAATAAAGATATCATGGTGATGTTGAGTTGCTATAAAAGCTTCACAACACTTCCTCCTGATGGACTCGCCTCATCCTGGACCCTAAGGGCACCTTGTGGCTGAGCAGTGGTCCAGGAACCACGCCCAGGAGCTCAGCTCGAGGGCATTGCCTTGACTGCTGGGTCAGCTCCTGCACAGGTGTATCTGTGCTCTGGATCCTGTGAAGTGCAGGGAGGACAACGGTGCGCATCCAGGGTGAGCACTTGTCCCCTGAGCAGGTGAGGGAGGAGTTGGACACATCACCCCTCACTCTTGCATTCCGTTGGTGAATTCTTACTCCCATGGCCACCATACCTGCCCCCAAGGGAGCCTGGGAAACAGTCTAGCTGAGCCACCCAGCACCCGGGAAGAACAGCCTTGCACAGAGACAATGAACAGTCTCCCCCATAGATACCCAGAAGTGGGTTCAAATGGTACAGGCATTTGAAAAATACATACTGTCAAACTTCTCTCCAAAAGGGTGTGTACCAAGCATGTACAAGAGTTCCCATCCCCCCCCACACACACACACAGTAGCCAATACTGATTGCCAGAAATTATATCTCCTTGTCATCATTGGCATTTTTCATGATTACTAGTGTAGTCGGGGTGGCCATCTTTTCAAATATTTATCGTTCATTCATACACTTCCGCAAACTGCTTGTTCTTATTCTTTGTCATTTTTCATATTGACTTGTAGGGATTTTTATATGCTTGACCTGAATCCTTCATTTGTTATACACGTTGCATATGCTTTCCTCCACACTGTCACTTATTTTTAACTTAATTTATAGTGCTTTTATTGCGATGCAAACGTTGTAGTTTTCCTCTTCATGCTGTCAAATGTATCGCGTTTTTCTTCTATGGTGTCTGCTCGCTTCAGCATCTTCTTTATCCGAAGACTAGAAAGATAAATTTCTCTAGTTTTTTTTTAATAATTTTTTATAGTTTTATTGTCACAGTTCTTCTCATGTTTAGATTTTTTAATCACTTAGGAATCTCTTTTCATCTATGGGATCTGTTTAGAATCTACTGTTTTGCCCAACACCATCCTTTCCCCTGTTAACTAAAATGCCAAATTAATTATGTAGACTATAAGCGCCACACTTTTATGAGAACAAAGGCTTTGTTCTATCTACCCCTAAAACAGTATCCGCCACATCATAGACAATCACTGTTTGTCAAATGAATTAAGGGATGGATGGATGGATGGATGGACACTAAAGTGCCAAATTTTCTTCAGTGTATTTCTAGAATTTCTGTCATTCCATCAATTAGTATGCTGATTCTTGCATCAATGCTATTTCAATTACTCTAACATTATAATATGTTTTGATACCTTTCTTTCAAATTTTAGGGCCTATCTTGTGCATTTCTCTTCAGAGTGGATTTACAAACCAGCTTATCAGTTTCCATTAAAATCTTCTTGGGATTTTTATTGGGGTGCATTGAAGTTATAGCTTAATTTCAGAGGAACCGACATCTCTCAAAGTTGAGTCTTTCTTTCCAAGAACATGATATATCTCGTCTTTTATTGAGGCTTGCTTTTATGTCCTATAGTGAGTTTTTGTATTGTTCTTCACATCTGTCTTAGGCATTTTAATACATTTTCGTCCAAAGCATTCAATAGTTTGTGTTGCTCATGGGATCAGGAGGTTTTTTGTTTTTTTTGTTTTGTTTTGTTTTGTTTTTGTTTTTGTTTTTTTTGTTTTTTATTTTTGTGTTTTTGTTTTTGTTTTTGTTTTTGTATAACATATTTGTCAGTTGCTAATTGCTAATTGCTTGTGAAAAGCTCTCGTATGATTTCCAGGTCCTTCTTTAAGATTCTCTAGACAAATGAGCATAACATCTCTAAATAATTAGGTTTTTCTCCACCAATACATTCATCCTGTATTTCTTTCTTGTTTCACAGTAATCAGGACGACTCCTTTACGGAAGAGTAGCAAGGATACTATGAATTGGTGTTGAATTTTCTCAAAAGTTTTTCCTACATCAATTGAGATAATACATTTATGTTTCCTCTTTAACCAGTAATAAGGTGAATTACGTTAACAACTCTGTCAGTATTAATTTAGCATTGCATTCCTGGGGAAAACCCTACTTGGGCATGATAAGGGATATGAGTTAGTGTCTTTTCATAAGAAAGATTGGTCTACACAGAACTTTTACTCTGCTAGCTCCGTCCAATTGGTAGTCAGAGTTATGATAGCCTCAAAGAATGTGTTTGGATGCTTTCCATATTTTCCAGTGCAGACAAGGGTTTGGGCAATATGATTACCTGTTCTTTTAGGTTTTACTAGAATTTAACAAAACCACCTGGGCCTGATGACGTTTTAAAGGATACATCTTTGACTATCTTTAAATTTCTTCTGTGGATATTGGTTTATTCTGATCTCACACCTCTTGACCTATTATTATTATCATTTCTATTTTCCCTCAAGGTACCCATCTTATCTACATTTTCCAGTTCATTTATATGAAGCTGTATGCATATGTGTTCTTTTCCAATTGTTTAGAAAACTTGTATCTGCCTCTAAAGTTATAGCCCACCCTGTTTCTTACGATACTTATTCATTTCTTCACATTCTTTTCTCTTGACCAAAATTACCATAAGTTTGTGCGTTTTTAAATTTTGCTTACTTAACTATTCTCTAGCTTTTTGCAGTGCATTTGTTTCATCAGTCATTATTTTCAGGGTCAGTGGCTTTCCTTTGGTCAAGAACTTCTAACTTTAATGTTTTGGATTCAATTAATATGATTTCTGCTTCTGAACTTGTTGGGATTTTCTTTGTGACTAAATACATAATCACTCTTGGATAATGTTCCATATACCACTGAGAAGCATCTGTATTCTCTGATTCTAAGGGCGGTTATATATATACACCGTATATCTCTTACATGGAGCTCATGACTTCTGTTACTCAAATCTTCCATATTCTTACTTGTATTTCGTCTCCTTGGTCTGTTAATTCCTGATAGGAGTACAGTAAGTCTTTTTCTGCTCTGATTACGTCCACTTCTTTTTGAATTTCTTTCAGTTTTTTTTTTGCTTCATATATTATGAAGCCATGTTGGGCACAAACGTTTGTCCCTGTCATAACTTCTTTGGCCTTATGTCTTTTCTTTACAAGAATATTTGTATTTGTCTATTAGGAAGAATTTTGCTTTGGATTCTATTTTACAGGATAGTATTGCTCTACCTGCTTTTTTCTGTCAGTATTTTTCTAGCATTTTTTAATCTATTTATTTTGACCCTTCTCATGATTTCTTTTTTAACAAGACTCTCAGTTTGTTGGGGGTAACAATGTGCCGAGTTTCCAAACTACATTTCCCAGCCTCCCTTCTAGATAGGGACGACCAATGAAATGAGAGTGGAAGTCATTGGGTAAGGGTTCTAGAAAGTTTCTTACAGTGATCTGAATTAGTGGGAACTTCCCCCTTTTGGTCCTCTTTTGCCCTTTTTTCTTTCCCCAACCTGCATACACATATTCGATGGCTGGAGCTTCAGCAACTCTCTTGGTACAGTACGGAAAATACTAAAAGAATCACAAAGACTTCTTTTGATGCTCTTGAGGAACTAACCTAAGCCAGTCTACTTTCAAACATCTCAATACATGAGAAAAATAAACTCTGTGTTTAAACAACCACTGTTGCGTGTCTGTTATTCCATCATCACTGTTCCTGTGTTTTAATGCCTGTGGAGGTAACCAGTGTTATTAGTTTCTTGTGTACCCTTCTAGAGATATTCTTTTTATTTTTGTTATTCTAAGTGTACTTTTTACTTTACATTATGAAAATTTTCAGACATACACATAAACAGCAAATAGTATAATTTGGTACCTCCATGTACCCATCACCCAGCTTCAACCACTATCCATCAATATTCTATGCATCACCCCACTTCAACAACTATCCATCAATATTCTATGCATACACACACACACACACACACACACACGCACACATTCTTGTTTTATACAAATGCCAGCACATTATTCACCTTCTCCATTGCCTTCTTTTTTATGTTTTTTTTTTCTTTGTGAGAGAGAAACAGACAGGACGTGAGCAGGGGGAGGGGCAGAGAGACAGGTAGACACAGAATCCGAAGCAGGCTCCAGTCTCCGAGCTGTCAGCGCAGAGCCCGACGCAGGGCTCGAACCCACGAACTGTGAGATTATGACCTGAGCTGAAGTCAGGCATTTGACTGACTGAGCCACCCAGGTGCCCCACCATTGCCTTCCTTTTTAAAATTAACATGTATGATGGGGGTGGTTCCATATCAGTACATAGTTTCTTCATTCTCTTTGGTGTCTATCAATATTTCTTTATCGTTTCACATGTATCCAATTATATCTGTAGAATAAATTCCCAGATGTGGAGTTGCTGGGGCCAAAGGTGTATGTATTTGTCATTTTGATGGATGTCGCCAAAGTACCTGCATAGAAGTTGTGCCACAGCTCCAACCCCAATTAACAGTGCAAGAGAATGCCTGCTCTCTTTGCCCACACCTTTGTCAATCATGTATACGTGCAAACGGCTCTACTTTTGCCAACCTGATAACTGAAAAAAGGATATCTCATTGTGGTCTTAATTTTGATTTCTCTTATTTAGAAGTCATCTGTATTTCTTTCCTGTGAGCTGCATTCACAGCTTTTGCCCATTTTTCTCTTGAGTTGTTGGCATTTTTCTTACTATTTTGTAGGAGCTATTTATATCATAGAGAACTTAGCCCCCTTGTCTCTGATATGAGTTGCAAATAACTTTCCTGATTTATCGTTTTCTTTGGCCTTTGTGACAGCAATGTTTGTATTAAAGAAACTTTTTTGTTTTTGTGTATTGAACGAACCAAGCTTTGCTCTTTTGGTCTTCTGAGGTCTAAATTGTACTTTATTTTTTTTAATGTTTATTTATTTTGGGGAGGGGGCAGGGGGGAGGGGCAGAGACAGGGAGACACAGAATCCGAAGCAGGCTCCAGGCTCTGAGCTGTCAGCACAGAGCCCGACGCAGGGCTCGAACCCACGAACCGTGAGATCATGACCTGAGCCCAAGTCGGCGCTTAACCGACTGAGGCACCCAGGTGCCCCTAAATTGTACTTTAAAAAGTCTTTCCTCCTCCAACATCATATCTTAAATCTAACATGGTTTCTCCCAGTATTTTTATAGTTTCACTTTTTTAATCTTTAAGTCTGATTTGTCTGAAATTTAGTGTGCTGTATATCGCGAATAGGGATCCAACTGTATACTTCGCCAGGTGACCACCCACCTGTCCCAACGCCATTTACTGAGAATCCATTTTCCCCCCAGGGAACTGAAATAACATTTTACCATATACTAAATTCCTGTCTGTATTTATGCGTATTTTAGAGTATCTATTTTTTTTCTATTTTTCTGTCATTTGATTCCTACACCAGTACCACACTGTTTTCTAATTACTGTCCCTTTATTATGTTTTAATATCTGATTGGACCAGTGCTTCTCTCATAGTCTTCCTTTAAGAACATCTCTGGCTATCTTCACGCCTTTAGTTTTCTATATTAATGTTAGAAGCATCTTGAAAAGTTCCAAACAACTCTGTTGTCATAAAATGTTTTAGATCATATTTCATTTATAGATTGATGTTGGGAGATTTTCCACCTTTATAAGGCTACAATTTTCTAAGAACAGAGTAGACTTTTGCATTAATTTAGGCCTTTTTATGTCTCTGAGGAACATTTTAATGTTTCTGTACGTAGATCCTGCATAGTTCTTAAACTTGTTTCTACATACTTTATTTCCTTTTTGTTAAGCAGGGACTTTTATTATGTCTTCTAACTTGTCATTTGTCTCAATGATTTTGTCCTGGCCCACTTACTGTACTCCTCTTACAAGTCCTTGTAACATTTTTTAAGAGCAGATTCTCATTGGATTTTCCAGATATAGAAGACATATCATCTGCAAATAGCCATCATTTTAATTCTGCTTTTTCATGTTTTAACCTGTCAGATTGTGAGGTACAGCACAGACGCAGAGACAGGTGTAAATCCTATCTGGTTTGCATGCATTTCCTGTACTTTACATAAAAGAACATACTCTTGTAACCATCCCCAGATCAAGAACTAGAGCCCCACTCTCCAGCCCCAGCGCGTCTCCCCACAATCAACTCCCTAACTTCTATGGTAACCCTTTCCTTCTTTTCATCAGAGTTTTGCCACGTAAACATCCATCCATCCATAAATAACATGGTTTACTTTTTGCCTGTTTTTAAACTTTACATAAATGCAATTCTAATACATGTATCCTTCTATGTCTTGTTCCTTTCACTCAGTGGTATGTGCTTAAAATTGTAAACATGCTGTAGTGTATAGGGAGTTTATTCCTTTGTGTTCTCATAGAGTATTCCATGGCATAACTTTACCATAGTGTTATTTATCTATTCTATCCCTGCTGGATATCTGGGCTGTTTTCGGCACACAAATTCTGTGGCAAGCCATTGTATTAGTTTCCTGTGGCTGCCATAACAAAGCACCACAAACATGGTGGTTTACAAGAACAGAAATTCATTGTCTCGGCTCTGGAGGCCAGAAGTCCAAGATCAAAGTGTCAGGAGGGCTGTGCTCCCCCTGAAAGATCTAGGGGAAGATCCCTCCTTGCCTCTTCCAGTTTCTGGTGGCTGTGGGAGTCAGTCCTGGGTGCTGAAGTCACATCACTTCCACCTCTGCCTGTCCGATCACGTAGCCTTCTCCTCTTCTGTCTATCTCTAATTTCCCTTTGCCTTTCTCTTGTGAGGCATCCACTTGTCACTGGACTTAGGGCTTACCCATACATCCTAAGATAATCTCATCTCAAGATCCTTAAATTAATCGCAACTGCAAAGACCCTTTTTCCAAATAAGATCACATTAACAGGGTCTGGGGGTTAGAATGCGCACATATCTTTTGGGAGGCCACTGTTGAACCCATCGCAACCACTTACACTTGCTTCTTGGTGCCAGGGTACACAAGTTTCTCCAGAATTTGTACACTTGGTGTTGAAATGCTGGCTCCTCGAAGAAGCACGCCTTCATTTTTTCTACAAAATGCCAGCCAGTTTTCCAACACACACTCCCATCAGCAGTATGTGAAAGCTTGCCTGTTCCATGGCCTTGCCAACTCTTAGAATCATCAGACTTTTTAGTTTCCACCAATCTGGTGGGTGTGTACTATCTCCCGGTGGCATTAAGCTCTGTAATGATAAATGAAGTTGAGCGCTTATATTTGTACACCATTTGGGTTTCTTCTACTGTAAAAAACAAAACAAAACAAAACAAAATGTCTGTCCAAGCCTTTGATCCATTTGTTATATCGTGCTATTTGTATTGGTCTTGTTATTTTGTTCCTTCAATCTTCTCTTTATTAGAACGTTCTCAGTTCCATGCATCTCCCTTCTCTTCTCCAAACCTTCCATCAGAATCTCTCCTATGGCCCACCTGAACCGAAACCTAGACGAAAGGGAATTCTGGGAAGCGTAGTTCAGTTGACACATTACAAAGCCATCCCAACCCCTTTATGTGACTCTCCTCAAATTACTTAGCTTGCGTGTGCCGTGTGCTTCCTGTCAGACCGCTTACTGATTCACGTGTGTAGTAATGTTTTAATCATTCAATAAACTATTTCCTAATTTCCATCATGTTGTTGTCTTTGAACCATAGGTTATTTAAACATTTATTTCTTCCTTTCTAAACGTGTGAGGGTTTTTCTCGTTATCTTTTTGCTATGAGTGTCAATTCTCTGCTGCCAAAGACCCCTGGGGAACCCGTCCGTAGGTGAACAAGTTGGGTCAATTACTCTGCACTGAGGGAGAGCACACCATGCAGAACCGAGGGGTATCTCAGAAAGAGTGTATTAGACAGAACCTACTGTAACATCTGGGCTTTGTGTGATCTTGGGGAGAGTCCAAGGAGGCAAGGGTTTGCTCTAGATGCTGTCAGAAAGCAAAGGCAATTCTGTGATCGAAGCTCTCAATAAATCTCCTTTACCGGGAGGGCAGATTATAGCAAGGCTAAAGCTGTGATTGGGACACCAGCAGCAGGCAGCCATATTAGCCAAGCAGGAGGGAGGTGTTTGGTATTTGTGGGGTGCACATTGACCTTGGCTTCATCTGTGCTGAGAAAAATGTACGAGGTAGCCTTGCTTCATCTCTTTTCATCATGATCTCAGAGCAACCTTGTCTGAGGTTGGGTATTCTGTGAGATTGTTTATGTCCAGTACGAGAACAACATCACCTGGCTGTGAGCGCTCGGCCAGCATGCAAATGTCAGAAGCTGCTGTTTTGTTCTTTCCCCCCCCCTTGCTCATGGGTTTCCAGCTCAATTACACTGTGGTCAGAGGTCATGCTCTGAGTAATCTTGATCCTTTGAAACATCTGGGGACTTGCTTTAGGTCCCAGCACATGGTCAGTTTTGTGTAAAGTTTCCATGTGTGCCCAAAAGAATGTGCAGTCTGCAGTTGGGTGCAATGTTCTGTACTTGCTCATTAGATTAAGCTACCAATGGTTCAAACTCACATCCTTACCGACATTTTGTGTGCTTCATCTGCCAATTACTCAGAGAGGTACATTAAGGTCTCCCAACTCCACATATGAATTGGTATTGCTACCAAAAAAAAAAATATATATATATATATATATATAGAACCCAAATATGATCAGCCCTCTGATTCCAACTACTAATTTACAAGAAATATGAAGTTCAGAGGAACTCTGCATGCACAGAGATGCATTCAGCAACATTCAGACCGTGGAAACTCTATAGTCCAAACAAAACGACTTTCTCAACAAATAAGTTGCAAGAAAAAAGTAGAGCCAGAAGGAGAACCTGCAGATTAAAAGACACTTAAAATCATCTCGTTCCACATATGGACCCCAATTGGTTCCTCATGCACACAAACAAAGGAGAAAGGGAAAAAATGTGACCACGTGCAGGATATAAAACCAATACACAGATTTCTGTATATTTCTATATGCTAATAAAGAAGAAGCAGAAAAAGAAATAAAGGAAACAATCCATTTACAATTGTGCCAAACATAATAAAATACCTGGGAATAAACTTAAGCAAGGAGGTGAAAGACCTATACTCTGAAAACTGCAAAACACTGATGAAAGAAATTGGAGATGACACAAAGAGAGGGAAGGATATTCTAGTCCATGGGTTGGAAGAACAAATACTGTTAAAATGGCTGTATTATTCAAAGCAACCTACAGATTTAACGCAATTTCTATTCAAATACCAATAGCGTTTTTCAGAATAAAGAACTCAGATATAAGCCCACGATTATATGGTCAGTTCATCTTTGACAAAGCAGGAAAGGATATCCAATGGACAAAAGACAGTCTTTTCAACAAATGGTGTTGGAAAAACTGGTCAGCTACAGCAAAAGAATGAAACTGGACCACTTTCTATCACCAGCCACAAAAATAAACTCAGAATGGATTAAAGACCTAAATGTGAGACCTGAAACCATAAAGCTCCTAGAAGAGAGCAACGCAGGCAGTAATTTCTCTGACAGTGGCCACAGCAACTTCTTTCTAGGTGTCTCCTGAGGCAAGGGAAACAAAAGCAAGAATAAGCATTCATTTATTCGTTTATCTCTTGATTATTGGTTTGCACTCAGAAGTTTCCATTTTTCAATGGTTTGTAATTCATTACTGTCCTTTATTATCTGATGCTCAAACTGTCCCAGATTTAGCCAGTGTAAGCTCATTGAAGCTACTTCCAGTGTCCCTTTTACACACCACCAGCATTTTTTGAGCCCTTCTGTACTTTCTGCCCCAGTTCTGAGATTAGCCATTTTTCTGAGGATCCCTGGTTTCTTTCAGTGAGGAGTAGTAATAGGGACCAAGATGTGATTGCTTGGGTGGGCCTTTTCAGCGGCAGGAGCTGAGAAATGTATGCATGTACCTCAAAGTATACACACATACATTATTTACATTTACATATACATATGCACATATCCACACATACACGTCTATCCCTTCATTCCAAAGCCCTCCCCACAGGCTTTTTCTTGTTTTCAAGTTTTTCTTTCAATTCTAGTTAGTTAACATATATGTCCACAGGCTTCTTTCTTGTCTTCCTCCATTTCATATTTGTATCTCCATTCTTCCCCCGTGAGAACCCTGGCTCCCAACATTTACTCACTTGCCCAATCCTACAATACATCAGAGATAGTTTCAAAATTGCTTCAAACTCCCCAGTGCCAAAAACAAACCCACTAAGAGCTTGGAATCTCTGGGCAGTCCCCCTTGCCTCTGCGACCTTGCCCAAGACTGAGAGTAGGTCATCAAATAAGCTTTAAAAAGAGTTTGGGGTGCCTGGGGGGGGGTGCTCAGTCATTTAAGCGTCCGACTCTTGGTTTCGGCTCAGGTCATGATCTCACGGTTCGTGAGTTTGAGCCCTGCATCAGGCTTTTCGCTGTCAGCACAGAGCCCGCTATGGATCCTCTGTCTCTCTCTCTCTCTCTCTCTCTCTGCCCCTCTCCCCTCTCAAAAATAAATACACATTAAGAAAAGAGTTTTCAAAAATAGCTTTTACGAGTTGCTTGGTGTTTTCTTTCCCTTTCAATGTGATTATAGTTTGCACTCGATAGACAGGTTCATTTGCTTGCCGTTTTAAGCTTTTTCCCCTTCCCATTCCCATTGATTTTTCTGCCTGAATATGAAGAACATTCACGTGCTCACAAAAGTCGAAACTAATCAAAAAGGCATACTCGGAGAAATACAACTCCCTCTTGTACTCCTGCTCCATTTTCCCCATCCCTTGTAGGTAACCAACTTCTTTGTTTTCTGGGTTATCCTTTCCGTGTTTCTTTTTGTAATGGCTAGCGGATGTGTGTGTTTTTCCTTACTTCCCCGTCTTTATTACACAAAGGACACCACACTATAGATGATCTTTCCACTTTGCCCTTTCCACTCAACGATGACCCCTATAAAACCACTCCATATCAATTCACAGAGAACTTCCTCATTCTTGTTTATAGCTGCTCAGTCTTCTATTGCATGTATATACCATAGCCTGTTCAATCGCTCTTCCGTATTTAGACATGGGGGTAGTTTCCAACTTTCCAATATTTTTCAAGTACAAACAAAGCTGCAATAAGTAACATTGTGTATATGTCTTTTCATATCGCTAAATGCCGATCTTAAGAGTACATCCTTAGAAGTGGGATTGCTGCTTTGAAGGATAAACTTACCACCCTCTGATAATCTATACATACATGTTCATTGTCTGCCTCCTTCCTTCAGAGTATCTGCTCCATGAGGACACAGACTTTATTTTATTCACTGACTGGAATACACTTGAACGAATGGATCTCTGTACAGCATTTCATCATATAATTAAAACATGTCTTATTCATCTATTCTCTTCCAGACGGATGTTTAGATTGTTTCCAATTTCGCCCTATTATTTTAAAAATGCCTCAGTGCAAATCCATGCATATGTCTCCATGTGTAAGTGGACAAGAGTTTCTCAAGTGTGTATCATAGCATTTGCTCTTATCTTACTGTTTATTGTCAAATTGTTCTCCAGAATGGTTCTATCAATTTACATCCTCCCTCAGAAATGTAAGAAAATGCCATCTTCCATGCACTCGGCCAGCATTTGACATTTCTTTCGGCGGGGTACCTGGGTGGCTCAGTTGGTTAAGTGGCAGACTCTTTTTTTTTTTTTAATTTACATCCAAGTTAGTTAGCATACAGTGCAACGATGATTTCAGGAGTAGATTCCTTAACGCCCATTACCCATTTAGCCCATCCCCCCTCCCACAACCCCACCCTCCAGTAACCCTCTGTTTGTTCTCCATATTTAAGACTCTTGGTTTCAACTCAGGTCCTGATCTCGCAGTCTGTGAAATCAAGCTCTGCATAGGGCTTGGGCTGATAGTGCAAGGAGCCTCCTTCTGATTCTCTCTCTCTCTCTCTCTCTCTCTCTCTCTCTGTGTCACAATCTGTCTGGCCTTCTCCCACTTGTGCTTGCTCTCTCTCAATATATGTAAATAAACTTAAAAATAAACTTAAAATTTGAAAAAAAGAAACTTATGTGGTCAACTTAGGGAATACAAATGGTAACTTGTTCATATTTTAACTTATATTCCTATGATATCTAATCATATCTAATATCTTTTCACAGATGTATTGGCTATTTTCATTTCTTCTTCAGTGACTTTTCTGCTTATATCTTAGCCTATTTTTTCCATTGTATGGTTTGTCACTTTCCTCCTGATCTGTAGGAGTTCTTCATTCAGGCTTGAGATGAATTCTTTGTCTGGTGTATACTTTGGTAATGTCTTCTTCCAGTCTGTCATTTGGTTATAAGCCATGTTAATGGTGACTTTCATCAATACGATTTTTAATTTTGACATAGTGAGATGTATCTCTTTGCCTCTGTGCTTCTTATGTCTCATTTAAGAACGTTTCAGAAAATTTCCTACTACAAGGCCATCTGTCTTGTATTTTATTTCAATGGTATTGGAATTTTGGTTTTCACCTTTATATATTTAACTCCTCTGGAAGTGATTTTTGACAATAGAGTAAGAAAAGAATGTGTTTTATTTTTTGTCCGTGTGGAGCACTGAATTGTCCCATCATCGTTTATTGAGGACACTCTCCTTCCCTACTTACTCTTGATGCCTCCTCTGTCATATACAAGGTATGGAAACGTCTCTTCCTTTTTCTGAGCCAATACCAGGCTGCTTTAATTACTCGAGCTGAGAAATTTCTTACTATCTGGTAAGGCAAATACTCTTCTTCATTCTTTTGAAAAACATTCTGTACGATCTTTACCACTTTACTCATCCATATAAATTTTAGGATCTGTTTGTTAGCTTCCCACAAATCTATTGAATTTATATTTAATTCAGAGATCAATTTGGATAAAAATTGTCATGTTTGCAACGCCAAGCTTCCTCTTTCATGAGTATAGTATGTCTCTTCAAATATTTACTTAGGCGGACTTTTACATCCTTCACTTAATTTTGATAATTACCTCCATGAAGGTGTTGCACATTTTCTGTTAGGTTGACTCCCAGATACCTTGTCATTGGTATCGCTCTTGTGAATTGTATCTCCTTTGTCTCTGTCTCGTTTTCTACTAGGTGATTGGTAGTATTTAAGAAGATGAATGATTTATCTTATGCTCAATGAAACAACTCAGTCAGAGAAAGACCTCTACCATATGATTTCACTCATATGTGGAATTTAAGAGGCAAAGCAGATGAACACGTGGGAAGGGGAGGGGAAGAAAAGAAAGGGAAACAAAGCAAGTAGGGATAGGAGGATCATACCTCGATCATAAAAGCCATATATGAAAGACCCAATGCTAATATCATCCTCAGTGGGGAAAAACTGACAGCTTTCCCCCTAAGGTCAGGAACAAGACAGGGGTGCCCACTCTCACCACAGTTATTCAACATAGTATTGGAAGTCTTAGCCTCTGCAATAAGACAACACAAAGAAATAAAAGGCATCCAAATTGGCCGGGAGGAGGTCAAACTTTCACTCTTCGCAGATGACATGATACTCTATATGGAAAACCCAAAGGATTCCGCCAAAAAACTGCTAGAACTGATTCATGAATTCAGCAGTTCTAGGATATGAAATCGATGCGCAGAAATCGGTTGCATTCCTATACACCCACAATGAAGCAACAGAAAGAGAAATCAAGGAATTGATCCCATTTACAATTGCACCAAAAAACACAGAATACCTAGGAATAAATCTAGCCAAAGAAATCTAACCAAACTCTATCCACTGAAAACTATAGAAAGCGTATGAAAGAAATTGAAGAAGACACCAAAAAAATGGAAAAAGATTCCATGCTCCTGGATAGGAAGAACAAATATTGTTAAAATGTCAATACTACCCAAAGCAATCTACGTACTCAGTGCAATCCCTATCAAAATAACACCGGCATTCTTCACAGAGCTAGAACAAACAATCCTAAAATGTGTATGGAACCACAAAAGACCCCGAATAGCCAAAGATATCTTGAAAAAGAAAACCAAAGCAGGAGCCAACACAATCCCAGACTTCCAGCTGTATTACAAAGCTGTAATCATCAAGACAGTATGGTACTGGCACAAAAACAGACACTCAGATCGGTGGAACAGAATAGAGAACGCAGAAAGGGACCCACAAACATGTGGCCAGCTCCTCTTTGACAAAGCAGGAAAGAATATCCAATGGAATAAAGACAGTCTCTTCAGCAAGCGGTGCTGGGAAAACTGGACAGCGACATGCAGAAAAAAAATGAACCTGGGCCACTTTCTTACACCAGACACAAAAAATAAACTCAAAATGGATGAAAGACCTAAATGTAAGACAAGAAGCCATCAAAATCCTCGAGGAGGAAGCAGGCAAAAACCTCTTTGATCCTGGCCACAACAAGAGACTTTTAATGACAGAGAATAATCTGAGGGTTGATGGAGGGAGGTGGGTGGGAGATCTCGGGCTAGATGGGTGACGGGCATTAAGGAGCACGTGTGTTGTGATGAGCCCCGGGTGTTGTATGTAAGTGATGAATCACTGAATTCTACCCCTGAAACCAATATTGCTGTATGTTAACTAAGTAAAATTGAAATTAAAAAAAAAAAAAAGAATACTAATGATGTATATATGCTGATCTTCTATCTGGCTACCTTGGTGCAGTTGTTATTAATTTTAACAAGTTGTCGATTGATTCTCTTCTGTCTTTTTTGTAATATAGACTCCAATAATTCAATAGTTTTCAAATGCTGGTAATTTAGTCTCCTTTTGTAAAATCTCCATCCTGCTCATTTCTTTTTCTCATTGCATTGGTACTTCCAGTGCAAAGGCAAACAGCAGCGGTGATAGCAGACAGAGGGAATTTATTCTCTAACAGGTACGATGCTGCGGTCGGCTTTTTGGTAGCTAATCTTTATTAGGTTAAGGAAGGTGTCTCCATTCTTAGTTTGATAAGACTTTTCATCAGGTATAAGTATTGTTTTATATCGAATCCCTTTTCTGGATCTATTGAGATGGTAATATGATTTTTCTCTTTTAATTTGATATTCATTGAATGACGATGATATATTTTTTTCTGACGCTGAACCATCCTTGTGTTCATGGGATATATCTTATTCAGTTGTAATGTGTGTGTGTGTGCGTGTGTGTGTGCAATGTGTGTGGGTGTGTGTGTGTGTGCGCGCGCGCGTGTGTGTGCTTAATATACTTCTGGATTCAATGTTTTCATAGCAACTTTATTGAGATATCATTCATACACCAAACAAGCCATCCTTCTAAAATGTACAAACCGGTGGTTTGGGTTGCTGAATTCAAGTTGCTAATAATTTCTTTAGCATTTTTTACCTATAAATTCCTACACTTCCTATACTTTTTATGTCATACTATATTCATCAAAATACATTTTGGGAGGCACCTGGGTGGCTCAGTCCATTAAGCATCCGACTCCGGCTCAGGTCATGATCTCACGGCTCATGGGTTGGAGCCCCGCGTCAGGCTCTGTGCTGACAGCTCCAAGCCTGGAGCTTGCTTCAGATTCTGTTTCTGTCTCTCTGCCCGTCCTGTGCTCTCTCTCACTCTCTCTCTCTCTCTGTCTCTCAAATATAAAATAAAACATAAAGAATTGGTAGATTTCCCTCATTTTCTTGTAGCTTGAACAGTTTGTACAAGTTAGGAAATCCTTGAGATCTCGGGGATTTTTTTTTTTTTTAATACCTGGAGCCTATTTTTTTTTCTGGGAAACGTTTGAATACTGCTTTAGGTTCTTTAATGGTGATTTTTTTTTAAAATTCAGCCTTCCTTCCATCCATCCTTACTTAGGGGCTGCTTCCAGGAGCACTGAGCCTGCACATTCAGATGAGAACACGGCCAGCCAGCAGGTGGATCACAGCCTGATGGCATCCTGAGCAGAGGACCAGGTACACCCACACTTATACGCCGGGGAGACTGGGAGATAATGAATGTGTGCTGTTTTAAGCCACTAAGTTTTTGGTAATTTGTTATGCAGATCAGAAAACTCACACACCTGTGACAGAGTTGAAGGGTGGTTCCCCCAAAGACGTGTCCACGCGGAAGCTGTGTATGTGAGCTTACTTGAGCATACGGTCTTTACAGATGTGATTAAGTAAAGGATATCAATATGTGGTCACTCTGGATTAGGGTGGACCATAAACCCAATGACCAGTGTCCACATAAGATGTAGAAGAGGAGAAAGACACACACAGAAACGCAGGAGAAGACGGTGCGAAAGCGGGGGCAAGAGAGTTGAGTTAAATGGCCACAAACCAAAGAATGCCTAGGATTGCCGCTACCACCCAAACAGGGAGAAGCAGATTCTCCCTCAAAGTTCTCAGGAGGAGCCAACCCTGCCCACATGTCAATCTCAGACTTCTGGCCTCCAGAGCTGGGGAGTTGGGGCCAGTCCTACTGCCAGCCTTGGCCTCTCTGCTGGCGGCAGCAAGGGGCTACCGGGCAGCTTTAAGTGTGAGGGCAAGATGCGGCTCACACTTGTCAAGGACCTCTTTGCTTCTGGGCGGCGAGGGCTTTGAGGGAGACTGACCTTGGAGGCTAGGCAAGCCAGAGGAGACCGTCACAGTGGTCCGGGGGACAGAGGGGGGACATGTGAGCAAAGTGAGATGGAGAGGGTGACACACGGGAAAGGCGAATCAGCCAAACAGCAAGAGGAAAGGAGGTAGGAGAAAAGACCCTCAAGCCTTGAGCCAGGGTGACAGAGAGAACCTGAAGCTGACAGGGGGGACAAACTGTAGAGGGTGCACAGAGCCCTTTTGAGATCAAAAAGGGGCCTCCGTTTTGGTGCCCAAGTAGACATTGCTTAATGCTTACTAACCCAAGGAAGCAGGAAAAGCAACTTAAACAGGTAATAAGCCGGTTACGAGAGGCCTCCCCCAAGCCTGTCTGAGCCCCTAAGCCGTCCCCAGTGGACTGATCCGTTCACCAACTTCATCCCTGTTAGGTGACTGCAGTGGCCTTTCCTTCCATGGAATGTGATTCTGAGGTCATTGGATTCCAGCTGGGCCAGGGCCTTCCCAATCCTTCCCTATTCCCAAATATGCATAATTAACTTCTAGGTACATGGGGCTCAGCTGTTACAGGGATTAAATCTTCTCGGCCTGTTCCCCAATTCTTACATTCCTTTTGAATTGTGCTGTAAATCCTGGCAGAGAGCAGAATTTTCCAGAGGGGGCAGGCTCTGCCCTGGCCATGCGCCCAAGCTTCCGTCCCTCCTGTACGCTCAGGGCCCGTGTGGCCAAGGCCAGTAAACATGTGGTAGCTCCTCCCCTCCGCCCAGCCAGAAATCCTCACGTTCTAATCCCTGGAACCTGTGAATGTGACCTTAGATGGCAACAAAGACAAACAAACAAACAAAAAAGCACTAAAGATGTGATTGAATTAAGGACTTGAGATGGGGAGGTGATCCTGGATCATCTAGGTGGGCCCGAACTGCAACCACGTGGATCACCTTAGAAGACGGTGATTTGAAAGACAGAAGTAAGAAGGCAACGTGATGGAAGCAGAGAGAGATTTGAATATGCTCTGCTGCTGGCTTTGATAATGGAAGAAGGAGCCACGAGCCAAGGAATGTGGCTCCAGAAGCTGGAAAAGACCGGGAAAATAGATTCTCTCCTAGAGGCTCCAGAGGGAACGTGGCCACGCCAACACCTGGATCTTGGCCTAGTAAGGCTGAACTCCTACTACCTCCACTGCCGACTGTCTAAGCTCCAGGTGCTGAGATGGGCCCTAACAATTTCATCGCTATAATTTTACATTCTTTTTCTTACAGAAGGCCCTCCAAACTGCATAAGCTTTAGACCCCCACAGACCATGCATCCACCCACGCCCATGCCTAAACCACCCACTGGCACACCGAATGAGACCCTCATGAGTAGTTTCCTGTGTCAGTGACATTCCAAGAGGCCCTGACAGAATGGCTAAAATTAACGACACAGGAAACAACAGATGTTGGCAAGGATGTTGAGAAAGGAGAACCCGTTTGCCCTGTTGGTGGGAATGCAAACCAGTGCAGCCACTCTACAGAACGGTATGGAGGTTTCTCAAAAAAAACTAAACATAGAACTACTCTATGATCCAGCAATGGCACCATTAGGTATGTACCAAAAGGCTACAAAAATACAAAATACAAATCATGATTTGGCCCCTGGCTAGAGACAGCTGAGCACATGGCTCCAGCAGGCTCATACTCAAAAGATGGGGGCGCTTCTCCTCCCCTTTCTGCAGGTTGTAGCACAAAGGTCACTTCCTCAGCATCCCTTTTTCACCTCCCTCTTCTCCTAGGCTACATTTGGACTCTTTTCTAATCTCAGGTGCCTGGCATTTTCCTACATAGCAGCTATCACCCTTTCTAACCATACATGTAACTGTGGGCTTACTTTTCAATGTCTAGATTATGACATCCACGAGGGCAGGGAGCTGATCGATCCCGGGTCCCCGCTGTATCCCAACAGCGAGCAGAACACCTGGCACACAGTTGGTGCTCAATCACTGGGATGAATGACCAGGCACATGGGAGGCAGAGATGCTGAGGAGGTCGTCAGAGAAGCAACCCTGGAATCCCAGGCAGTGAAGAAAGGGAGCCTGGAAAGGGCTGGGCAAAGGTGGGTGGAGGCAGGGACTGGCACCGGCTCACATCAAGCTCAAGGGACTGTAGAGGAGCAAGGGTGAGTGGGAGGGTGGAAGGAGGAGGTATGGGCCCAGAGAAGGCACCTAGGCAGAAGAGGTTGGGGTGTGGGGGAAGGGCGGTAGGCCCAGGGCTGCGCCCTTTACAGCAGGGAAGCAAGGCAGCTGTAGGAGGGGAGGCTAGACACAAACAACAGGGACACTCAAGATGGATTTAGCTAGATGAGGTGAGCCTAGAAGGGCCAGATTTCACACGTGGATGGAGGAATGCAGGTACAGGAAGTAACACTGTAGGGCAAAGAGGGTACCAGCCCTTTCTTTTGCCCCCATGGTACGTGGGGCAAGAGATGGAGCGTAAGGTGGTGGCCCCTCAGTTGAGGTAGGAGGTGGAGGAGAAGGAAGTACGAAGGCCAAGGGTAATCGGCACGGCAGAAGGCCCGGGAAGGACAAGAGCAAAGGAGGTGATGCAGGTCCAGTGCAGAGAGGGAGTGGGGAAAGGATGGGTGCCCAGCATCTCAGTGCCAACCGACGGGAGTCAGGGGGTGAGTCTGATACAGTCAACTGCAGGCAAGATTTCCCAATGGACCTCTGTAGTCGCTGAGAGAGTCCTTCTCTCCCACCAAACTCCGAGCACCACGTCTATGCCCCAAATCCCCAGCCCAGGCTGGCCAAAGCGGATGCCCCACCAATGTCAGTGTCTTTGAACGATACTTACTATGCAAGCCAGCCTGAGGACACAAATGGCTAGGAGCTGGGGGTGCCTTAGGGGGCCATGCATTCCCTGCCTTCGCCGAGCTTACAGTCGCAAAAGTAAAAGGGGCATCTCTCCAGGAAGACAGTGGGGTCATGAAGTAATGATGCTGGCGACAGAGGCTCTGAGCAGAGCAGGACTCTGTCGCAAAACCCAACACAGCAGAGCCACTCCCTGATGGTACCATCTCGGGCACAGCATTCACCGACGTGAGCCTCAGTTTCCTAACGTATGCCTCATTGCGGCCCCGCGTATGCAACCCATGAGGCTTTGGCACGCGCATCCCAATTCTACGGGATCCTCTCCTGCCCCTGCTATTCATCCTTCAGGCTTCAGATTCAAGGTCAACTGCTCAGAGGCCTTCTCTAAGCCCCACCCACAGGCAGAATCAGTAAAGGGAGGGCTTGTAAAAGCGAAATGTGGAAAAGTGCTACAAAGTGCTTTCGGGATTTCCTTGAACCGTGAGATCTGAACGGAATGTAACTTTCGGAAAGTTGGTAACCAAAGCAATGGAGTTGAGAGGGTTTCTCAGCAGGGTGGCTTTAATCACTCGACCCTGTGGCCACAGAGGCTGCCTCTGGCCCTTCCTGGGCCACCCTGGCCTGAGTCACGGGACTTTCTAGGTTAGAACATATGTTTCCATCAGCCAAGCTGCTGATCAAAGATCTTGTCACCAGTGGCCACTCTCCCACCCGCTACCTTTGGAACTGTGCTCACTGACTGCGAGCCAGTTCTCAACCTTGAAGCCTCGGGGTCCTGAAATAGAAACCACCAAGGCAAGGCTTCTGAAAATGGTGCCTCCAGGTGGAAGAGAGATTACCTGGGCTCTGAGGAGCTCCCAAGGAGGTTAAGGACAGCGAGTGAGACACAGGTGGCCCACGATGTTGCAGGCAGTAACAGAGGCAAGGCGGGAGACACTTTGGAGAGGGTGTCTGTGGCAGAAGGGGTCCCAAATGTGGGAAAATGACCCAGCCTGAGGAGGCAAGGGCACCGGTGGCCAGTGGGGCTGCCAGCCTGCTGGGCTGCGTGATTATGCTGACAAAATGTGCCAGCTACCTCCTCTGGGCCACCTTCTTTCCAGTTGGGGCACTTGGAGATGCAAAGAGAAGGCAGCCACGCCTCTTACCACTTCTCTGCCTCCAAAGGTCCCTCAGATACCCCGTAGCCTGCCCTTGCCTGGAGGGGGTACTTAAAACTGGCCTTCAAAGCCCCAGGCAAGACCCAGGGCCCCCGGAGCCCTGAGAAGATAGCCCTCACAATCCCCCTTTCTTGGACGCTGCAGCGTGGGAGCCCTGCTACCCTCTACATTTCACTTCATCTTCAGGTAGTACAGCTTTGAGAAACATGTCATGCCTTAGGCACCAAAGAAATGGCTTTCCTCCATCCCTCAGATCCTAACTTGAATCAGGGCCAAGGGACACCCACCCTGATATCTGTGGATTGTCATGCGCATGTATTTTTGAGGGCTCGCTAATTCAACATGGCTACCTGAGCCTTTTCATTGGCCACAATAGATGGGGGTGGGGGTGGGGGTCTTTAAGAAAATGCCACTGCTGGAGCGCCTGGGTAGCTCAGTCGGTTGAGCATCCGACTTTGGCTCAGGTAATGATCTCGTGGTTCATGAGTCTGAGTCCCGCATCGGGCTCACTGCTGTCAGCACAGAGCTCGCTTTGGATCCTCTGTCGCTCTCTTCTCTCTGACCTTTCCCCACTCACGCTGTCTCTCTCAAAAATAAATAAACCATTTTGAAAGAAAGAAAGACAGACAGAAAGAAAGATTGAAAGAAAGAAAGAAAGAAAGAAAGAGAAAGAGAGAGAGAGAGAGAAAGAAGAAAGAAAGAAAGAAAGAAAGAAAGAAAGAAAGAAAGAAAGAAAGAAAGAAAGGAAATGCCACTGCCATAGGACCCCATTATAGTTCAAAAGTCTGGAGTGCCTTGGGACAGACAGGAGAAGTGACGGAGAATTGCTGTCCTTAGTTCTAATATCAGCGACATCGAGAGTACATAAAGCCACTCACTTCCTCCACCAGATTCCCCAACATGCAACACACACATGCACATCAACCATAGTCCCCAAGTCCTCACCTAGCGTGGCCAGCCTCATGCCCAGGTGGCCCTCCTTCCTGCCCATGTTCTCTTTTCAGCCTTTACTCCTAGGGGAGGGGAGGGAGATCTCCTCATTGGGGTGGGGGTGGGTTTGAGGCATATCCACAGGAGACCATTCTAGGTGATATTTGTGACTCCACAGGCCTGTGGGACTCCCCGGCTCGTCCTTGTCTCCCTCATCCAAGCAGGTGGCCCACAGACTGCATAGTGGCCCCAGACCCACACTTACCAAAACAAAGAACACACGGCCAGAGAAGAGAAGTGCGAGCTAGGTGGTGACTGACAATTGGCCTTGGGCCCAGAAATTAGGAGCGAGATCAAATCTTAAGCTACAACGTTTTGCTCTAGAACCACTGTCTGTCAGAACTCATTCGTCTGAGACCCACAAAGGGCGGGTGCCTTTAGTCCCACAGTGAACTGCTGTTAAGAGTTGATCAAATGCTTAACTTGACCGGGAGCAGCGCAGGCTTGTTTACAAAGGCCAAGGTGACTTGTATGAATCTTCAGATGGAACTAAACGCCTAAAGCCAGGTCAGGTAGGATGGCTCCTGTTGTGACATGTCGGTTACCAGTGGCACCGTCTGCCTGGCTGGCTCTCTCAGGCCAATTACTTCCGTTGAACTTATAAAGGATTCTGTGCCTTTTAAGGCTGTGGATTCCAGATTCCACCGGAGTAAAGCCTATTGCGTGGTGCAGACTCACTGTACCTAAAGGCGAGATCACTTGGCTGGGAAGCAGCTCTCTGCATGTGGTTTTTCCCTTGCAAATCCCATCACCCATGTCACAGGAGCAGTCTGCTGTTGCCGTGGTGAATTAGTGTTGTACTGCGACCTTGATTCTGAGCAGAAATGTACGTTGCCTTGACCATGATTACACAAAACGCGTTGTCTAGGAAACAGAACAGGAAGGGCTAGATCATTCTTGGCTTTGACTAAAAGCCACACAAGGTTACTTTGTACCCAGTGGGGTCTCAGCTTTCCTCCAGGGTCTCTAGGCTTTGTGTTTGTGTGTATGTGTGTGTGTGTGTGTGTGTGTGTGTCGCAGAGAGAGAGACAGACAGACAGACAGAAAAGGGAAGAGCGCTAGCTTCCCTCTGCACACATTGGGAAGTTTCAAGCCAAGCCAAGCTTGTGCAGCTGTTGTTTGGAAGCAGAGGGGGCTTGCAGAGCCCTCTCCCGTCTCTTACTGGGAGGCTGCTGGGGAATGGAGCAATAACAACTCTGGCCTCCTGCGTGTTCTGTCACCCAATGCAGTTCCAGAGCTGATGAGGCGTGACATTGTGGGAGGGCCCCACCGGGCTCTGGAAAGTGCTGGTTTGCCATAGAGAGTGCCTGGATCCATCTATGGGAAGCTCCCACACACTCTCCTCTCTCCCTCTTCTCTCTCCCTCTTCTCTCTCTCTCTCTCTCTCTCTCTCTGTCTGTCTGTCTTTCTCTGTCTCTCTAACACACACACACACACACACACACACACACACACACACCCCAAGTGCAGATTGACACAAGAGTAGCTTGTTGAGACTCCAATCTCTTTCTTTCCTCACAGAAATCATGTGCTCCTTCAGGGCTGGTTTCCCAGGCCAGCCACAAAAGCCACCTTGATCTAGAAAAGAGCCTACAAAGACAGACCCGATGAGCCTGTGGCCATACATGCCGGTGTGGTGGCAGAGGCCATTTCCAGCAGGGCACGCTGAGTAAGGCATTGTTTGACTTCTGGCCCAATGGCTTCCTGGTGCCCCTAGCCCAGGGCCCTTCCTTCTCACAACTTGAGAAAAGCCCAGGTTAGGAGCACATCCACGCCTCTCTCTCCCCCAACCACAAGCTCACGTCCCTCACCAATCTATCAGGAAGTGCTGTTATTTCAGCACCTTGGCGGACTCCCAGTCCAGCCACCTACCCCTTTCCATTCTCCCTGCTTCTTACTGTGTCCCAGGCCCTGTCCTCATTAAGGTGACAAGTGCATATAGAAGGGATACGGGAAATACTTCCCAGAGAAATAAGCAAGAGACAGAGATCACCATGAGGCAACTAGCAAGGAGAGGAAACAAGAGGTTACGTTCATGGCGGAACAAGTCAAGCGTTCCAGAAAAGTCCAGAGAGGAGATCGAATCCAGCCCAAATCCTGGCACCCAGAAATTCCCATCATTAACACTGCCCCAGATGTGCAATGATAGAAAGATGCACAGATGCATGAAGAGGTAGGGGAGACAAAACTATTTCCCCAAAATAGGATCACCCAGTATATTCTGTGAGAGAAGCCAGGCTCAAAAGCCACATGGTGTATGATGCCATTGATAGGAAATGTCCAGAACAGGCAAATCCACAGTGACAGAAATAGATCAGTAAGTTCCAGGGGCTGGGACAGCAGGGAATGGGGAGTGCCGGATAATGGTCACAGAGTCTCCTCTTAGAACAATGGAAGTGTCCTGGAAGTCAAGGGAGATAATGTCCATACAGCTTTGTGAATATACAGCACTAAATACACTGAATTGTACACTCAAAGGGTAAGTGTATTATATCTCGGTAAAAATGGAGTCATGACACATGCACTGTTTAATATGAAGTATTACACACAAGGGGCACCTGGATGGCTCAGTCGGTTGAGCGTCCGACTCTTGATTTCGGCTCAGGTCACGATCCCAGGGTCATGGGATGGAGCTCCGTGTCAGGCTCCACACTTAGCCTGGAGCCTGCTTAAGATTCTCTGTCTTTCTCTCCCTCTCCCTCTCCCCCCTCTCTTCCTCTCTCCCTCTCCGTCTCCCTCTCCCTCCCCCTCTCCCTCTCTCCCGCTCAAGTGCTCTCTCTCTCTCTCTCTCTCTCTCCTCTCTGTAAAATATAAATACATAGGGGTACCTGGGTGGCCGACTTGGTGAAGCGTCCGAATTTGGCTCAGGTCATGATCTCATGGTTTATGAGTTCAAGCCCCAAATCAGGTTCTGTGCTGACAGCTCAGAGCCTGGAGCCTGCTTCAGATTCTGTGTGTGTGTGTATGTGTCCCTCTCTCTGCCCCTCCACACTCTGTCTCTCTTTCTCCCTCTCAAGGATAAATAAACATTAAAAAAAAAATTTTAAATTAAATACAAATACATTTATAAATAAATAAATAATAAATAAATAAATAAATAAATAAATAAATATGTTACACACAAATACACAAGCGTTTGCGAACAAAGGAAAAAACAAGCTGAAAAGAATTGCTGAAATTGTAATAAATGTTTCTTTACCAGAAGTCTTAGCTCCTAAAAGATCTCACAAAAGTTACGGAATGAAACTATGGAAAACACTAAGCTTTTTGAAATACTGGAAACATTATGCTTGATTTCATGTTCCAGCACAGTATCCAGTGACTCTGCTCTAACAGGTAAAGAAATCATCCCAGGCTCTTCCTCCCACCCCTCAGTTTTCTACCTCCGGTTTGTGCTACATGATGACTTTTATATTGTCAAGAATTCTAAGATTTGCATCATGTCTCTTTATTGTTCTCTTTTATAGAAACACCAATTTTTTGCCTGTGTGTATATGTATACACACACACACACACACACACACACACACACACACGTATATTTCCTTGCCTAGCTTCTCTCCAAGCCTCTGCTCTCATTTTGTACAAGACAAATATGTCTCCAGGTGCCCATTGTGTATGTGGTCTCCTTGGTTGTATTTACTCCAAGTGTGAATTGCTCTTAGTGTGGCTTTTATCTCAGTAATATTTGTATTTCCCTCTTCCAATTCTTTTCTGAGTACTGCTACCTTCCTCTCATTTCCTTCTATTTTCTCATCATTTCTTTAAATTCTCTTTTCTGGGGCGGCTGAGTGGCTCAGCTGGCTAAGCGTTCCTCTCTTGATTTCGGCTCAGGTCATGATCCCAGGGTCTTGGGATCTAGCCCCACATCAGGGAGCTCTGTGCTGACAGCACGGAGCCTACTTGGGATTCTCTCTCTCCCGCTCTCTCTCTTCCTCTCTCTCTCTCTCTCTCTCTCTCTCTCTCTCAAAATAAGTAAATTGAAAAAATAAATTCTCTTTTCTTTTGAGAAATCATCTTTTCTGGAATTGCTTTGCACCTGTGGAGGTTTTTTGTGTTTTGTTTTGTCTCGAGTCCTCCTGTATGTTTTGTGCAATTTCCCCTTGTGATGTGCCTTTCATCTGCTGTTTGCTTCTGTTCCTTTCCTCCTCTTACTATGTGTGTAACTGTTGCTGTTGCCAGTTCGTGTATAGGACCCACGATGGGTTGTGAACACGCTTGATTTTGCCAACACGTCCACACCGTCTCTAGCTTCCACATTACCTGACTGGGTCTCCGCAGTGACGCTCCACACTCCTGCGGCCTGTCCCTCAGTTTCATCACTCGAACCAGAGATTCGTTTTCTATTTTTCTATGACTTTGCAGACTGTGACCCCTGACTCGCGAGCAGTCTGATTCTTGCTCCCTTCCTGAGGAGGCATCGCTGACCCAGCTGGCTCCCTACCCCGTCCAGACATAGCAGTGTTTGCCTGGAGAGCGTCCTAATTTGTGGTTTGGAGTTGCTGCGGTTCCCAATGCCATTTTTCTCTTTGAAGCTGTCTCTGAAGCGAAGCCAGCCCATCATTCTTCTGTACGACTAGAGAGGCAAAGAGCCCAAGGCCTTGAAGGAATTTCCTTTCTCAAGTGGGTATCTTTTGCAGGCAGCTGAAACTTAGGCATGAGCGCAGAGCACCCCTGGCTGGTCACCAGGGGGCTCTGTACTGGCTCTGGCCCTTTTGACGGGCAAGATAAGGCTTCTTGGGCAATTCCTGAGTCTGAGCTCTTCTTAAACCAGGACCCAGCAGGGCATTCGATTGTGGACCTTCTCATTCACTTCGGAATAAGTTAACAGAGAAGCAACCCCTGGCAGGCAAAAGTAAGAAGGACAATGAGGCATGAAAGCATGCCCCGGGAGGACACAGTGGAGCAAGGGGCAACCAGGAGCCAGCAGCCATGGGCTGGGGGCAGCCAGGGCAGGGCAGCCCCCAGGCAGGGAGTTCTCCGTGAGCCGGGTGGATGAGGGCCTGGTTCAAGGCCGGGCCTCGGTGTGCCTGCCGGTTGAGGCTCCTGCGAGATCAGAACGCACTCCCTAAGGGATACAGATGATGTGGCACAGGGATTACACCCCTCTCGGTCAGGGGAGCCGCTCCTTTGGGGCCTGATCTCAGCAGAGCTGGCGTGAGGGAAGCAGAGAGGGTGAGCACCGCAGGGGTCAAGAACAAACTGGAAGCCACATCTGTGTCCCACCACTTCACCCCTGGCCCAGCACTTGGAGAAGTGGAAGGAGGCAATTCGGTGGCAGCAGCAGGGCCATAACACCTGGCCTCACTGCTATACTGGCCTCAGGAGTATGTTTGTAAATACCCTTGCTTCATTCATCTCTCCCTTCCAATTCTTGTGCAGATTGCTCCTGGGGTCAACCCTAACCCGGACCGGACCATACGGGGCAGGGAATTCTGGGAGAACTAGTTGCAGCTTAGCCCAGTGGACACGGTAAACCTCATAAATGCTGTCCTCTGTCTGGGGGTGCCTCCCTGCCTCCTCTGCCCCTCCACAACACGCCCCTGTGTGGTGAGGGGTCACCCATTTTGTTTCCGAGGGACGTGTGCCTTGGCTCCCTGAGCCTCCCACAGTGCTGTGGGCGCCTGTCTCCTCGGGTGCTGGTGGGCGGGGCTGGGAGAGAGGATCCCTGAGGGGCACCTGCCCAGGGCCAGTCCCATGGAGAGCACAGCTAGGCAGCGCCGCCCCTGCCCCCGCCGCACCGCTGGAGCCAGCGGAAGCCTGAGCTCCTGGTGCAGCCCTCTTGGCAAGCTGCCCGAGGCCACCTGGATCCCAGCACATCTGGAACGCACCAGACGGCAAGAGCGGCAACTTAGCACGACGATGAGGGAAGCTGGCCACCACGGGAACAGGCGTGCGCTGCGTCTCAGCCCTAAACCTTCGAAAAGACGGCTCTGGGGCCCGCGACGTGGCCACTGGGCACAGGCTCACCGAGGTCTCCCTCAAGCCACCCTCAGCCCAGATCCCCGCATACCCGGAAGTTGTTGGCTCCCTGGGCACCTGGCTGCCAGGACGGTCTCTGGAGCCCCGCCCTGGTGGACTTGTCCCCTGAAGTCGTGTGGCCACCAGAACGTGTGCGCAGAGCAAGACTCGGCCCCCCACGCCAAGCCGCTGTTGGGGAGCTGCTCAAGGCCAGCTCCTGAGTGCCCTCCAGGGGCACAAAGCCGCGTCCCCCCACCCCCCACTCAAGCAGCCAGCAGGCTTCCCTCTGTTTCATTGCTCAGGGCACTCCATAGCGGGGTCTTACTGGTCCTTTGCTGAACACGGTCACCCCCTGTACAGACAGGAGCTGGGCTGGGACTGGAATAGGCAAGGGGGCCAGGTGGGGGTGTCAGCAGCGTCTGCACTAGGCTTCAGGGAGGGCAGTCCTTTCTCCAAGCTGCCACCCCTTAGCCAACTGTCAGCCATGGATCTGCCCCCCACACACACACCTGGAAAGGGTGTGACGGGTGGGGCAGAGGACCCCCCCCACCCCGCACTCCTCAGGACTCTACCAGCCGCCCCAGAGTACAGGCAGGGACAGGAAGGGGCTAGACCGACACGGACTTGCACTGTGGGCCAGACAGAGGGCACAGGAAGGAAACTGAGAAGGAAACGTGGAAGATGTTATCGAGGCCTGTGAGGATGTCCCTGACCACCCCATCTGGGACACGAGTGAAGCACCGGAAGCTCCGGGGAACTGGGGTCAGGACTTCCCCCGAGCAACCAGGCTGCTCGGCCCCCTCAGCTGGCTGCTGTCAGCCAATGGAGTCTTCCTCTAATTCACACACAAACTTCACCTGGGCCTGGGAGGGGTTCTCAGGCAGGGACGTGTGCCCTCACCCCAAACCGGGGGCTCCCCGCTCTCCACCAGACTGGCTCCCCCTCGGACGTCAGCTGTAGCACTCAGCCCCAAGGCACAAGAGGCCAAGGCCCACCCACGCTGTCCCATACCCCAGGGCAGGGGCCAACACCTTGCGCTCCCCCACCCTGCTTACCCCCAACCTGCCCTGGAGGCACGAGACATGGCCCCAACTGCCAGCTGCCCAGCAGGAACTGCAATACAAACACCTACTCCTGTGCGGACACTGGATGCTCTTCTAGCAGGTGTCATCGGGGGCTCCCGTACCACGCGGAGTCTTTAGCAATCGCATCTCACTGCAGCTGATGGCAGCACAAATGAGCTGAATAGCAGGTGTCTCGCGGCTGTTTGCGGAGGGCTGGAAAGCCAGGCTTGGGGGCTTTGCAGAGAGGAACAAAGGTCTGAATCGCACTGCTGGGCCGCGCTGAAGGCACTCCTGTGGCAGTGGGCACAGACACTGTGACTTGCGGCCCTGATGCCGGACGTGGATGCCGCCGTGAGACCTACGGCTGTGGCTGCTCCTCGGGAGACAGGTCTCACTGCCCCTACTGCCACCAGCCCGCCTGAGACCAATCTGGGGGGCCCCGACTCGTTCCCGTCTCTGGCCCCAGATTCATCTGATTGATGGGTCCTGCTCATGGGCCCAGGCCCTAGCTGTAAGGGAGGCTGGAAGAGTGCCAACCTGGCATTTTCTGCTCCTTTCACAGCTGGCACATCCAGTGGCAAATTCCTGGGACACCGGGCTCACCCAAATGGTCTGACGGCTTCCCACTGCCCTTAGTGTGAAACCCAACTACCCGCCCTCCCCCATCCTTGAACATGACCCCTGCAGACAGCAAGCCTTCCCCGCCCGCAGCTAGTGTGGGTCCTCCTTCATTGTGCATCCCAGCGGCCCCAACTTTCTCTTTGCCTTGAGAGCAAGTCTTTTTGCAGGTGGAGGGGGTAGGAAAATGTACCCATTTTCCAGAAACCCCACAAGTGTCTAATCGGTTGCTCAGTAAGTATTGTCAATGTTGTTGCATGCTGAGATTTTCACATTTACAATACCTCAAATTAAAATACATTTGGGTTTCTTTTTTTTTTTTTTTTTTTTTTCCAAAAATCCTATCACTTTTGAACGCTGGCACTCTCACCAAGGATGCTATAGGCTTTGGAAGCACGACAGCTCTTGGTCGCATGGCCCCACTCCATGCATCACACACCTTAAGCAATATTCAATCCCAGGAACTGGATGCCAGTGACTCCCTTAGCATAGTCAAGGGAAGAAAAAGCATGACTACTTCCGCTCAATTTCAAAGGTGACAGGATCATCCCAAGATGAAGACCAATGGGACCGCAAAACTTTGTAATTCACCTGTAAAATAGAACGGCCCTCAAAAACATCCTATTTTTCCTGTCAAAGTGCCTACCCTACCCTGTCACTGGAGAAGCCTCCCATGGGTGCCGAACAAGAATATTTTCTCTGGCTCCCTCTCCCAACCCCAGGTGACCCTTTCCTCGACTGCCCACAGCAGAGGCAGCACTCAGCTGAAACATTCAATGAACTTTATTGAACAGAAACATTTGCTGAAACCATTGAAGAGAAGCAGGGACAACACAGACAGGAACGCCGAACAGCCACTACAGCCCACAGGTCACAGCCCCCCCCCCTTCTTGGGGTCCCAAATGAGGTGCCTCTGTTCCCCCCAACACCGTGCCCCCCCCCGCCATAGCCTCCCTTCCTGAGGGCCCCACGATCGGCCTCTGGCCAGGATGACGGACGCTGGCCATGGCCCCTCACTCCAGGGCACTCTCCCCTCTGGCCGACATGCTGGGGCCTGGCCCTGCCCTATGGCCTACACAGAACAGCCACAGGACGCTGCAAAACGCAGCATGGGGCACTCGGACAAGCCAAAGAAACTCAGTCACAAGTAACAAGAGAGTGGCACATCACAGCACGGTTTCCACGGAGACTCCCGCAGGCCACCTCTGTCCTTGGTCCAGTGCCTCCTTCCTGAGGTCGCGGGGTCAGCACCAGCCATGCCTTCTTCTGTCCTTCCCGCCATCTCCTGGGACTGGGCTTCGACAGGTCTCCGGGGCGGGGTGGGGGCGGCTGCTCAGATAAGAACACACACACATCTCCACAAGAACAAGCAGCAGTTGGCCTAAACCTACACCGAGGAAGCATGGGCTGAGCTCACGACACCGCACGACAGCGAGCAGAGCCTGGGCTCGCACTGAAGCTCGTGCCACACACCCGGGGCTGAGAGGTGGCTGCTGCGTCAGGCCAGGACACCCGCCGCGGGCTCCTGCACACCTCAGGGCTCTGCACGGGAATGGTAACTAGGGTGCGTGTAGGGGGAGCTGGGGGTGCCACTTGACATGGGGGGGGTCACTAAGGGGCCTACAGAGGCACAAGTGGGCTTCTCAGAGCGTGGAGTGACGTACTCCACGGGTCAGTGAATGAGGGTCCCCCTCTTGGGCGGCCAGAGGGGCCGGCACCCTTGAGACGGCCCCTAACATCTCCCAGGCCAGTGTGGGTGGCACACATTTTCAGGTGCCCCTCACCTAGGCTAGGGCCAGCCACTCAGGGGTGCTTCCCAGGCTGGCTGCCTGGACTGGCAGGGTTTCGCGCTGGGGCTGGGGCTGGGGCTGGGGTGGAGCTGCCATGGGAGGGGGCACCTCTCCCTGCCCCACTCTGCATCAAGTATGGTCATCCTGGTCCGTTGGAAGGGCTGATGGTGGTGGCCAGGGTGCCTTGGGAAGATGGGGTCCTGGGAATTTGGGCTGGGTGGGTTGTTGCCTCCATGTGGGGAGAGGCTGCTGCCCTGGCGTGGCCTCCCCCTGCCTCCAGAGCGCTGCTGCCTGAGAGGAGAGGGGGCCCCTGGGCCTTCTGAGCCTATTTGCCCGAGGAGGACTTGGGGGGCCTCACCTCCCCAGCCCCGTCCTCGTTTTCCGACTCCTCTGGGATGGGCTTGGGCCCCTCCTCCAGGGGCTCCCCAGCCTCCTGGTCTCCTGCCTGGGCGAGGCCCTCCGGCTCACAGCCAGGACCTCCCGGGCCCTCCCTGGAAGCGCTGCCCATCTGGGCAGGGGTGGGGCCCCCAGGGGCCTCTGAGGGCCTTGCCTGATCTAGGCCCGCAGAGGCGGGAGCATTTTCATCTTTCTCTGCGTGGCAGGGAAGATCTTGGGGGCCTCCTCAGGGACGAGGGCTGCCCTGGCGACATCATGGGCTTCAGGAGCAGCCGTATCAGCTTCGGCACTGCCAGGAACGGCCTCCACTGGCCCCTAGGTTGGCCAGGGCAGCCTGGGAAGCATCTTCCCTGGCTGGGGAGGCTTCGGCAACCTCTCCACTGGCCCAGGCAGCGGCCAGGCCTCCGGTGCCCACACGGGCCCCCTCCTCTCCACTTGCAAGTGCTCACTCCTAGCTGCGGTGGCCTCCCATGCCTCGGTCTCCTGAATGAGCCGCAGCATCCCCAGGAAGCCAGGTGGTCTCCTGTCCAGCCGCAATCCTCCTCAGCTTGTTCTCGAGCATCTCGTTGGGGCGGGCCACGCATCAGCACCTGCCGGACGCGTAACTGGTCCGCACGGTTGGGATGGATGGCCCCCTTCTCCACGGCCGACTGCAGCAGGCCTTCCAGGCGAATCACATAGACAAAGAGAGTCTCCTGGGGCCGCTGGCCCACAGGTCAGGAACTTCAGCCATGCGGTCGTGGGGGTGTCCTTCCTCCCAAACACCTGGACCAGCGCGGCCAGGCAATCCTGTGCAGAGGACGTCAGGGTTTTCTGCCAGGAGGCCGCACACGAGATCCAGTGCGGGGCCACCCAAGCTCTCCATCAGCCTCCTCCTCCTCTCCCTTTCTGTGATGTGGCACCACAGGTACAGCGTGTCGCTGCGCTGTGATCCAGCCAGCTCTCAAAAGGACTCCTTCTTCTCGGTGTGGCTACTTCCATTCCAGGGCAAAGGTTCTCAGTTTCATAGAGGCCCTGTTTTCCAGCAACAGGCTGCCAGACCAGGGCCTCCCCAAGGCTGGGTTCCAGGATCTTCCCCGCACCTATGGCTCCTGCCACACACCCACAGCTTCCCTTCCTCACCTGCAGGTCCCGCCTCACCTGCAGCTCCTGCCACACTCACAGATCCTAACAAACCTGCAATTCCTGCGTCCCCAGCGGCTCCCTCCTCATCTGACTCTCCTGCTTCCTCTTCAGGCCCTGCCTGGCCCACAGAGGCTGCCCTGCCTCCACTTCCTTCCTCACCTCCAGCCACTGCCCCGCCTCCAGCTGCCTGCCTTGCCTCCAGTTCCTTCTCTCACCTCTCCAGCTCCTGCCCCGCCTCCAGACCTTGCCTCCCCTCCTGCCTGGCCTTCAGCTTCTGCCTGGCCTCCTTCCTCACCTCCAGCTGCTGCCCCCGCCTCCAGCTCCTTCCTGGCCTCCAGCTTCTGCCTGGCCTCCCTTCCTCACCTCCAGCTGCTGCCTCGCGCCTCCAGCTCCTTCCTGGCCTCCAGCTTCTGCCTGGCCTCCTTCCTCACCTCCAGCTGCCTCAGCCGCCCGCCTCCAGCTCCTTCCTGCCTCCAGAAGCTGCCTTGCCTCCAGCTCCTGCCCCATCCCCAGCTCCTGCCTCGCCTGCCAGGGCAACCCCTGCTTGCCTCTGGGTCTGTGCAAGGAAATTGAGTGTATCCTCTGACTCTGATTCCGGGCCTGGGGCAGAAAGACCACAGTCCAGGGTCCTCCCATGCCTGGTATTTGTCGGGGGATCACACTTCGGTTTAAATACTGAGCCATCTCCACCAAGGCGACCTTGGATCTGAACTCCTTTCTGAACACCTTGCCCAGCACTCGGTATCTGCCCAGGGGCTGGAGGGCAGCCTTCACGGCCTCCTGGAATTCCTGGTCCTCACAGTCGTCGGGAATGCCCAGGATGAGCAGCGAGCGCTGCTCATTCACGCCCATCCACCTGCACCAGTCACGCAGCACTGCCACTCAGCCATCGCGGATACCTGCGGGGGAGGGGCGCGATCGCACAGGGGCGCGCAGACTGTCGCAGGCTCTGCAGGGGAGGCCTGTGGGTGCAAAGGGGAGAGAGGGACACTGGTGCCAGACAGCCCACCGCACCGCCCCCCACACCGACCTGGATCTCCTCCCTGGCCAGTTCACGTCTTCCAGGCCACGACTCAGAACCCCCACCATGCAGCCCTTCACCTCTGCAAGGAGAAGGTCCCCTTTCGCCTTGTCCGACACGACAAGGCCCCGCCTGCTGGGGCCACTGCAGCCGGAGCCCCTCCCACCATCGTCTGCAACCCCGCAGCAGCCGGGAGCCCTCCCTTCCTGATCCCCACAGCCAGGAGCCCTCCCATCCTCTCTTTCTTAGGGCTGGACCCAGGGCACCCCTGCTCTGCCTGGGCAACCTAGACACCGGGTCCCGCCCTCTCCCACCAGCACCTGCCCCTCTGCAACTGGAGCCGCCCTCCGCAGTCAGGAGCTCTTCCCACCCCTCCCCTCCAGCGCCGACTGGGTTCCGCCTCCTGCCCCCACTGCCTTCCTTGGCAGAGATCCAGCCCTTACCCCAGGCGCTCGGTACTTCCAGGGTCCCGTTGGAGCAAAGTGCCTGGTCTCCGGCTCACTTTCTCTGACTCTGCAGGCGCTGCTGGGCAGGGACACGCCACCTGCGAGCTGTGGGGCGACTCTGGAGGCCACCTCAAAGCCCTGGAGCGACAGGATCAGAAGAATGCACCTCAGCTGCACTGCCCAGGACTGCACAGTCCAGCCGGTCTCCCAAAGTCCTCGGTACTAAGGCCACGTGGGCTTCCCGGTGTTCCCAGAATCCCCAGGTGGATGAGGGAACAAGATCTCGGTATCTCAGTGCAGGGCAAATGCCAGGATCAGGAGAGCAGGAGAAGAGGCATCCGTGTTGCCGTGACAACGGGACCTGCTTGGTTAGGGCTTGATGTGACAAGCCTTGGAGCCTCCAGAAGCAACAGGCACACCCTTTGGCCCCTCCAGCTACAAAATGGTTTAAATAGGGGTGTGGGAAGGTAAGGTTGGGTGAAGCTAGTAGAAGAGAAAATTCAATGGTTGTGAATGGGGCCTGGAAAATGGGAGTGGGTGGTTAGCTGGGTGCCAATGTCCCTCGTGCCACTTTGCATTCACAGGTTAACCCCATCATGCCAGAAACATCAATAACAGACACAGGCTGGCTGTTCCTAACTCAAAGGCCTAATTACAGCTTCTTATGCTGCAAAAACCAGCTCTCACCTCTTAGGCAGGCCCTGAATTGGAGATTGTGGGGTTTGGAATCAGGCAAAGCTGGATTCACCTAGTGGCTGGGTGGCCTTGCACAAATTACTGAGAATTTCTTTCCATCATCTGTAAATTGGACAATAAGAACACTCTTCAGGAGCACCTCGGTGGCTCAGTCAGTTAAGCGTCTGACTCTTGGTTTCAGCTGAGGTCATGATCTCACGGTTTCATGAATTCAAATCCCTGCATCATGCCACAGCACAGAGCCTGCTTGGGATTTTCTCTCTCCCTCTTTCTCTTCCCCTCCCCAACTCACACTGACTCTGTCTGTCTTAAATAAATAAACTTTAAAAACCAAAGAACACTCTTCTTCCAGCATATTCATGGAGCTTTACCTCAGACTGGACTGTCTGCCTGTCTTAAATAAACAAACTTTAAAAACTAAAGAACACTCTTCTTCCAGCATATTCATGGAGCTTTACCTCAAACTGGACACATGGTAATCTTCCAGTAGTGGACACAATGATGTAGGAATAGAAGGATGTGGTGAGGCAAGCATTGGTGTGGAAAAAGGGGATGTGAAGGGAAAGATTGGAACTGTTTTCCTGAGAAACACAAGGATCGACTGAGATGACAGAGTGTAACTCTCTGCTTTTATAGACTTAACTCCAACTTTCTCCCCCACCCCTAATTCTGGTAGAGACATTAATTTGCTATATTACTTATATCACTATATATTTAAAAAACCTACTGGGAGAATCCATAGATTGGGAGAACTAGCTATGCATTTGGGGCTTGTTCAGATTTCAATCTGTCTATCCAGGCCACACAGTCATTACCAGATCCTCATCCTAGCAGTTTTTTAAGCCCATGACTGACCCAATTCTCTCACTTCCAAGCCAATTCTTGCCAGAGAGGACAATGGCCCCTGGTATGTGCTTGTCTCTCTTTGGAATTTAGTTACTTTAGACTTCATTACACCCAGAACTCTCAAATGTCCTTTAAAAATATGTGACTTTCTTTGACCATCTGATTTCTTGTAGTTGTTACAGTGGGATCAATGCTCTGTCATGATGTACAGTCTAACCAGAAGACAGAACGAGCTTATTCCAGATCCATGAAGAAGGTACTTCTTTCTCTGGAGACATTTTAAATAATTTCTCTTTTAATACTAGAACTGCTTAAGGTAGTTGGGGTATCCAGTGTGTGTGACTTTTTGACACGAGACGGAAGGGGACCCTGATGGATTTATAATTGCCCAAAGGTCCATTTCTGTTGAATTATGGATATTAGTAATAGGGGCTTCCTTTTGCTCCCTGGCTATGCTAGTCGCAAGTATACATAATTCTGCACCAGATTTATCAATGGAAAAGATATCCACTGGCTATTTTTCTGAGACTCTTATTAGCCTATCACCTAGATAAGTGTCAAAGTCTTCATTTTTCCACCCCACACTTCTTATTCACAGTCTTCTCAATTTTTACATTTTTTAATGTTTATTATTTTTGAGAGAGAGAGAGAGACTGAGCACGAATGGGGGAGGGGCAGGGAAAGAGTAAGACACAGAATCTGAAGCAGGCTCCAGGCTCTGAGCTGTCAGCACAGAGCCTGATGTGGGGCTCGAACTCATGGACCAAGAGATCATGACCTGAGCTGAGGTTAGACTCTAAACCAACTGAGCCACCCAGGTGCCCCAACAGTTTTCTCAAATTTTTATGTAGAATGCTAGAACAATGGGACATTGTAAAGCCAGACTTGAGAACCTAATGCTGGTTCACTAGACAAGGTGAAATTGAGTATTTAACAAATGACTGTTCTCTTCTAAGGCAAAAAGGTATTTTGTATCCATATTTATTATACGAATTGTTCACAACATTTCTATCAGTCTCTCCTGGATGTATCACATGATGATAGACCAGCATCACTGTGAGATATTTATGTTCACAAAAACATTTCGTGTTTTATCCTAGGATCATTTGGGGGAATGTTCTGTAGTGCCATCACAGCTTTTGAGATGGCATGTGGGAAAAAGTAATAAAAACAATTGATAGAAATAGGAAACACAGTGGATAGCGATATAATAACAAAAATAAGTAGATGTAGTAACTCAGTATAGTGACATGGATTCTCACAGTTTACCCATGGCAAATAGTAAATATAAGCTTCCTAGAGCTAGGAATTCACCACAGCAGTCCTCAAAAGGAAATGCCCCATGGCTGTCTCTTGGGGGTTGTACAAAAAGGCAGATCATTTGGCTGCTAATGTTGCCCCTGTTGAGACTAGTGGCAAAAGTGCAGCTCTTCCTGGGCTAAGGCAAAGATGTTCCTCCAGACTCCAGACTGCCCGAAGAATATCTGCCTTTGTCCTTCACTGGCTGCTGCCATCAGCACATACAGTATCCTTAGAGGATGTGTGTTCTTTGATGCACAAAAGTTTTAAACTTTGATTAAGTCCAGTTTATCTATTTTTCCCTTGGTTGCTTGTGCTTTTGGTGTCATTTCTAAGGAAACATTGCCTAATCAAAGGCCACAAGGTTTATACCTATTTTTTTTTTCTGTTTTATAATTTTAGCTCTTACATTTAGGTGTTTGGTGCATTTTGAGTTAATTTTTGTATAAGAGGTGAGATAGGAGTCCAAATTCATTATTTTACATGAGGCTATCCAGTCATCTCAGTACGATTTGTGGAAAAGACTATTATTTTCTAATGGAAGGTCTTGGCACCCTTGTCAGAATCAATTGACCACAGACATATAAGTTTATTTATTGACTCTAAATTCTATTCCATTTATATGTCTACCCTTATGCCAGTACTACACAGTCTTGATGACTCTAAATTTGTATTAAGTTTAGAAGTCAGGGAGTGTTGAGTCTTCTTTGTTCATATTTTTAAAGATTATTTGAGCTATTAGAGGTCCCTTGAAGTTCTATACAAACTTGAAGATTAGTGTCTCCATTTCTGAAAAAAAAAAAAAGCCAGTGGGATTTTTATAGGGAATACATTTAATCTTTGGATCAATTTGGATAATATTATCAACAATATTAAGTCTTCTAATCTATGAGCACAGGATGTATTTCTATTTATGTAGATCTTTAACTCCTTTCAACAATGTTTTATAGTTTTCAGGGTTCAGGTCTTTCACTTTGATTAAATTTATTGCTGAGTATTTTATTCTTTTTGATGCTACTGTAAATAAAAGTGTTTCCTTCAGTTCGTTTCATATTGTTTATTGCTAGTGTATAGAAATATAACTGATTTTTATATATTGATGTAGCCTACAACTTTGCTGAATTTATTTATGAGCTCTATTAGGTTTTTTTGTATTCCTTATATAAGATTATGTCATAAACATGTAGAGATAGTTTTATTTCTTCATTTCCAATCTGGATATATTTTATTTCATTTTGTGTCTAATTTCACTGGTTAGAACCTTCAGAGCAATGTTGACTGGAAGTTATGAGAGCAAATATCCTTGCCTTGTTCCAGGATATTGGAGAAAAAGCCTTCAGTTTTTCACCATTGAGTATGAAGTAAGCTGTGGGTTTTTTCCTAGATGTTCCATATTGAATTGAGGAAGTTCTCTTCAACTTCTAGTTTGTGTGTGTATGTGTGTTTTACTGTTTTTATCATGACATGGTTTTGGACTTTTTCAAATGATTTTCATGTATCTATTAAGGTGATTATATAGGCTTTTCCTTTTATTCTATTAATATGGTGCATTACATTAATTGATTTTTGTATGTTGAACCAACTTTGCATTCTTGAAATAAATCCCAGTTGGTCATGTATTATCTTTTTGTATTCTGCTAGATTCAGTTTGCTAGTATTTTGTTGGGGATATTTTCATATATATATTCATTAGGGAAATTGGCCTGTAGCTTTTCTTTCTTTCTTTTTTCTTTCTTTTTCTTTCTTTCTTTCTTTCTTTCTTCTTTCTTTCTTCTTTCTTTCTTCTTTCTTTCTTCTTTCTTTTTCTTCTGATGTCTGTGTCTGGTTTTGGTATCAGGATAATGGTGACTTCATAAAATGAGTTAGGAAGTGTTCTTTCCTATTTTTGTGGAAGGATTTGAAAAGGTTGTCATTTTAATTATTCTTTAATTGTTAGAATTCATCAGTCAGGCCATCTGGTTCTGGGCTTTATTTTTGTGGGAAGTTTTTTGATTACTAACTCAATCTCCAGTTATAATTCTGTTCATATTTTTAATACCTTATTGAATCAGTGTTGGCAGTTTGTGTCTTTCTAGGAATTTTTCAATTTCATCTAGCTTATCTAATTTGTTGGCATATAATTTTTCACCAGTATTCCCTATGATCCTTTTTATTTTTGCAGGGTTGCTAGTAATGTTTCTTCCATTCCTGATACTAGTATTTTGAGACTTCTCTATTTTTTTCTTGGCCAGTCTCACTAAAGGTTGTCAATATTGTTGATCTTTTCAAAGAAACAGCTTTTGGTTTTGCTCATTTTCTTTGTTGTTTTCCTATTCCTTATTTATTTCTATTTTTTTTTATTTCCTTCTTTCCAGTATATTTGGGTTTAGTTTGCTCTTCCTTTTATAGTTTCTTAAGGTGGAAGTTTAGGTTATTATTTGAAATCCTTTTCTTTTTTAATATATGTGTTTACAGCTATAATTTCCCTCTGATCACTTGTTTGCTGCATCACATAGATTTCAATATATTGTACTTTCATTTTTATTTACTTTGCTGTATTTTGTAATTTCTCTGTGATTTCTTCTTTGAGTTGTGATGTAGGAATGTGTTGTTTAATTTCCACATATTTGTGAATTTTTCACTTGTACTTCTGCTATCAATTTCTAATTTCATGCCATTGTGGTTGAAGAGCATACTTGGTGTGATTACATCATTTTTTCAAGTATAATTAACATACAGGGTTATATTAGTTTCAGGTGTACAATATAATGATTCCACAATTCTATACATTACTCAGTGCTCAACATGATAAATATACTCTTAATTTCCTTCACCTATTTCACACATCCCCCCCACCTCCCCTCTGGTTACAATCAGTTTGTTCTCTATAGTTAAGAGTCTGATTCTTGGTTTCTCTCTTTCTCTTTTTTCCTTTGTTTTTTTTGTTTTGTTTCTTAAATTCCACATATGAGTGAAATCATAAGGTATTTGTCTTTCTCTGACTGACTTATTTCATGTAGCATTATACTCTCTATATCCATACATGTTGTTGCAAATGGAAAGGTTTAATTATTTCTATGACTAATATTTCATTGTATGTGTGTGTATTATATCTTCTTTACCCATTCATCTATGGATGGACACTTAGGTTGCTTTCATATCATGGCTGTTGTAAATAATGCTATAGTAAACATAGGGGTACATACATCTTTTCAAATTAGTGTTTTAATTTAATTTGGATAAATACCCAATAGTGGAATTACTGCATAATACAGTAATTCTGTTTTCTTTCTTTCTTTCTTTCTTTCTTTCTTTCTTTCTTTCTTTCTTTCTTCTTTCGGAGTCTATATACTATTTTCCACAATGGCTGCACCAGTTTGCATTCTACCAACAGTACATGAGGGTTCCTTTTTCTTCACATCCTCACCAACATTTGTTATTTCTTGTGTTTGTGATTTTACCCATTCTGACAGGTGTGAGGTGGTATCTCATTGTTTTGATTTGTATTTGCCTGATGATTAGTGATGCTGAACACCTTTTCATGTGTCTGTTGCCCATCTGTATATTTTCTTTGGAGAAATGTCTATTCATGTCTTCTGCCTATTTTAATCAGATTATTTTGAGGGGGTGTTGAATTCTATAAGTTCTTTATATATTTTGGATATTAACCAACTTATCAGATATATAACATGCAAATATCTTCTCTCATTCATTAGGTTGCCCTTTTGTTTTGTTGATCGTTTCCTTCACTGTGCAAAAGCTTTTTGTTTTGGTGTAGTCCCAATAATTTAATTTTGCTTTTGTTTGCCTTGTCTTAGGAGACATAGCTCGAAAAAATGTTGCTAGGGCTTATGTCAAAGAAATGACTGCCTATGTTTTCTTATAGGATTTTATGGTTTAAGGTCTCACATTTAGGTCTTTAGTCCATTTTGGGATTATTTTTGTATATTGTGTAAGAATATGGTTCAGTTTCTTTCTTTTGCATGTAGCTATCCAGTTTTCCCAACACCATTTGTTGAAGAGATTATCTTTTTCTCCATTGTATATTTTTGCCTTCTTTGTCATAGATTAATTGACCATAAAAGTGTGGATTTATTTCTGGACTCTCTGTTCTGTTCCATCGATCTATGTGTCTATTTTTGTGCTAATACCATACTGCCTTGATTACTATGGCTTTGTAGTATATCTTGAGTACTGGGATTGTAATATCTCCAGTTTTGTTCTTCTTTTTAAAGATTGCTTTTGCTATTCAGGGTCTTTTATGGTTCCATACAAATTTTAGTATTATTTGTTGAAGTTCTATGGAAAATACTGTTGCTATTTTGATGGGGATTGCATTGCATGTATAGATTGCTTTGGGTAGTATAGACATTTTAACAGTATTTGTTCTTCCAATCTGTTGGCATGAAATGTCTTTCCATTTCTTTGTGTTGTCTTCAATTTCTTTGATCAGTGTTTTATAGTTTTCAGAGTACAGGTCTTTCACCTCTTTGGTTAGGTTTATTCCTGGGTATCTTATTATTTTGAGTGCAATTGTAAATGGGATTGTTTTCTTAATTTCTATTTCTGCTACTTCATTATCAGTGTATAAAGATGAAACAGATTTCTGTATGTTAATTTTTTATCCTGTGACTTTAGTGAATTCATTTTTCAGTTCTAGTAGTTTTTTGGTGATGTCTTTAAAGTTTTCTATATATCGTATCATATCATCTGTAAATAGTGAAAGTTTTACTTCTTCCTTACCAATTTGGATTCATTTTATTTTTTTCTCATCTGATTGCTGTGTCTGGAACTTCCTGTGCTATGTTCAATGAAAGTGGCAAGAGTGGACATCCTTATCCTATTCCTGATCTTAGAAGAAAAGTTCTCAGTTTTTCACCCTCAGTTAGTTACGGTTTTTTCATATATGACCATTATTATGTTCAGGTATGTTCCCCCTAAACCTACTTTGTTGAGAGATTTTTTAAATCATGAATGGATGTTGTACTTTGTCAAATGCTTTTTCTGCATCTTGAAGTGATTATATGAGCTTTATCCCTTCTCTTGCTAATGTAATGTATCATGTTGATTGCTTTGCAAATATAGAACCACCTTGCGTTATTGGAATAGATCTCATTTGTTGTGACTTTTAAAGTGTATTGTTGAATTTGGTTTGCTCATATTTTGTTAAGAATTTTTGTGTCTATGTCCATCAGAGATATTGGCCTGTAGTTTTCTTTTTTGTAGTGCCTTTATCTAGTTTTGGTATCAGGGTAATGCTGGCCTTGTAGAATGAATTTGAAATATTTTCTTCCTCTTCCATTTTTTGAAATAGTTTGAGGAAAATAGGCATTACGTTTTCTTGAAATGTTTGGTATAATTCACCTGTGAATCCATCTGGTTCTGGACCTTTGTTTGTTGGGAGTTTTTTGATTACTGAGTCAATTTAACTACTAGCAACTAGTCTGTTAAAATTTTCTACTTCTTCTTGATTCAGCTTTGGAAGGTTGAATGTTTCTAGCAATTTATCTATTTTTTCCTAGGTTGTCCAATTTGTTGGTATATACTTTTTCACAATATTCTCTTATAATCCTTTATATTTCTGCAATGTTGGTTGTTATTTCACCTCCTTCATTTCGGATTTTATTTATTTGAATCCTCCCTCTTTGTAAAAAAAAAAAAAGATTAGTTTAGCTAGAGGTTTATCAATTTTATTCATCTTTTCAAATAACTAGATCCTGCCTTCATTGATCTGTTCTGTTTTTTTTTTAGTCTCTATTTCATTTATATATGTTCTGATCTTTATGATTTCCTTCCTTCTACTAGCTTTGTGCTTTATTTGTTCTTTTTCTAGCCCCTTTAGGTGTAAGGTTAGTGGTTTATTTGAGATTTTTCTTGCTTCTTGAAGTAGGCCTGTATTGTGGTAATCTTCCCTCTTAGAACAGCTTTTTGTGTATCCCAAAGATTTTGGACTATTGTTTTTATTTTCATTTTTCACCATGTATTTTTTAATGTCCTGTTTGATTTCTTGGTTGAACCATTTACTGTTAAGTAGAATGATATTTAGCTTCCATTTATTTGTGGTCTTTCTAGAATTTTTCTTATGATTGATTTTAGTTTAATACTGTTGTGGTTGGAAAAGATACATGAAATGACTTCAATCTTTTTGAATTTGTTGAGACTTGTTTTGTGGCCTAACATGATCTATTCTGTAGAATGTTTCATGTGCACATAAAAATAACATGTATTCCACTGTTTTTGGATGGAATGTTCTGAATATATCTGTTAGATCCATCTGGTCCAATGTGTCATTCAAAACCACTGTTTCCTTGTTGGTTTTCTGCCTGGATGATTTATCCTTTGATGTAAGTGGGGTGTTAAAGTCCCCTACTTCTGTTGTATTACTATCACTTTCTTCCTTTATGTCTGTTAATAGTTGCTGTGTGTATTTGGGTGCTTTCATGTTGGGTGCATACATATTTACAATTGTTATATCTTCTTGTTGGATTGTTCCCTTGATCATTAAGTAGTGTCCTTCTCTGTCTCTTGTTACAGTCTTTATTTTAAACTCTATTTTGTCCAACATAGATATTGCTACCCCAGCTTTCTTTTCGCTTCCATCTCATGAATAAAATTTTGGTTCAGCTTCTCTCCTTTCTCCAGTTCCCTGAACTTTGGCCTTCCCCCAGCCTAAGCACCTACTGAAAATAGACTGGCCTCAGGGGAAAATATTCTCTGGTATACTATGTGATCATACCACCTTTCCAGCCCACTTTTCCACATTTGATTCTTTCTAGCCTTGCTTACTCTTCTTATACATAAAAACACTTTTTGCATAACTCTTCAGATGTTTGAAGAGTTTATGGTCATAGCACAGCATTCTCCCTATTGCAATAGCCCCTTTTCCCTCTTGTAATAATTCTTCTGAATAAAAGTCTCTTCTTACTAAATCTGTATTTGTTTGTTTTATTTGAAAATACTTAACATACAATAAAACACACCTGTTTTAGTTGTACAGGCCCATGAGTTTTGATAAATGTATGCATTTATATAATCACCATTGCAATAAAGATTCAGAATGTTTCCATCGCTCCATCAAAGAGTGCATACTGTATGATTCCACTTATATAAGACTCTTAAGAATACAAACTAATCCATAGTGACAGAAAATAGATTGCTGACTTCAGGGTGGAAGGATTACAAAAAGGCACAAGGAAAGTAGATGCATATGTTCACTATTTTAATGGGTGATGGGTCCACAGATGTATATATGTGTGAAACTAAACACGTACGGTTTAAATATGTGCCATTTCTTATTGTTAAATATATATTAACAAAGCTGTTAAAGGGGCACCTGGTGGCTCAGTTGGTTAAGTGTCTGACTTCAGCTCAGGTCATGATCTTCCGGTTTGTGAGTTCGAGCTCTGCGTCGGACTCTGTGCTGACAGCTCAGAGCCTGGAGCCTGTTTCAGATTCTGTGTCTCCCTCTCTCTGTCCCTCCCCTCCTCATGCTCTATCTCTATCAAAAGTGAACATTTAAAATTTTTTTAAAAGTAAAGCTGTTAAAAATATGAATGTACAAAAACATTTACAAATTAAAATGCCCTGTAGTCATCTCTCACAGCCAGAGAAAACTTCACAGAGAGACACACATATTTCCAACCAGAAAGTAGGTGCAGAAGGCACCCAGAGGAAGAAATTGTGCTGATCACATTATGTAGAATGCAGCAGACAAAAGTAGTTCCTGAGCAGTGGGAGGGAGGGGGGGACTGGGGTCACAGGCAGCATTCATAGGCAGGGCCCAGTGTTCATATGACATTCAGAGAGAAAGGAATCCTTCAGATAAAGTTAGATAACAGGCCTGGCATACAAATTGCTCCCTAGGAGACAGCACTGTGCAGAAAGTGTTCAATAACAGTGTACGGTGAAGAGGGTCTGAAGCATGGGTCTTTTGCAGAGCAGATGGTGTGATAGAAAACATTCACAGGCACAGTGCATGTTGCAGAGGCCATTCATAGAAGGCTGGGTGGAAACAGCGTTAACAAGGAAGCCCATCAGGAAAGCAGTGCCAGTCTTTCTCAAGCAGGAAGAGTTGAGAACAGGGACTCCGTGGTTTACACCAACAGAAGGCTAGAGCAACAAAGATTAGGGAGGCTGCCACTAGAACATAAGGAAAAAACCCCAATGATTCCAGCTTCCAAAAGGACTGTCACGATCCTCAGGTTCTCCAGAGGCCACTGAAAAAACACATGTGTGCCCTATTTTTGACAACCCATAGTGTTCAGTGTTGCTGCCAGAGAATAAGGGCTTCTTTTCTGCCTTCCAAATCCTGCATAATTACCTCTTAGAATACTCAAGTACCTGCAGAACTGATCCCAGAAACACTTTGATGATGGATTCCGGGACCTGTAGTTTCGAGTATTCTCCCTTATATAGGGGAGAGAATGCACAAAGAGGCAAGAATGCTGCCTAGTTGCTAACAGCCAATCCAGCATGGGCCACCTCTTTGACCACTCATCACCCATAATACTCTTCTATCCATATTTTTCTCCCAAATATTCAATAGCAATACTATGTTTCTGCTTAGCATAATGCAAGCATTCTTCATATAGGGGAATGTGCCTTCATCTTCTCCAAGAAGCAGTGTCAAAAATCCCATTAGACACATCCTCATTCTCTGGGGGATGTCTGTTCCTTTTCTAGTTCTGTCACAATTACACTTTGATATGCTGTAATCCACAGACTATAAGATTAAGCACCACCCACACAATTTAAATTGAGGTTAATAAATGAGAGAAGGAAAATTGGGCTAATAGATTCAAATATATAACAACAAAGCAAGACAAAATATGCATAGTTTCTATAGCTCTTATTTCTGAAGCTGGTCATGAGGTCATAGTATTTATAATTTCCTTCTTCCACCAGTATTTCAAGTTCTCTATGACCTCATTCAGGTGGCTGGGTTGTTTACCTGGTGGGAAGATACAAATCTTCATTTCTGACCAGTATGAGCCCTTAGTGGTCCTGCCTGCATGGGTCACTATAGTTTTCCATTAACTTGTATTATTGGACATGGGAACACTAAGAAACACTCTCAGAGGGTCAATCTCCTAGGTTTCAAACATAGTCCTTCCTGCCCCCACTATGTAACAGCAACCGTGTCTCCCCTTGATAATCAGAAGCAATCAACCAGCCACTAACCCTCTTCTTTGTTGTTTCAGTGGCATGAGGGACCCCCACATGGCCATGTGGCAGTCTCAACTTTCAGTTCAATGGAACCATTGTTGGTTCCCCTGGTGAAAGCTTTCCTCCCTTGGGGCCTCCGCAGGAAGAAGATATTGTACAAAGAAGCATCACAAGAGGAATGTGTTCTTTGGAGACCTACAGGTTGAAGACATTCATAAGCAGAGTCCTTAGAGGACACCACATGAGGGTTCATGGGTTGGGGGCCTTCATGGGTTAGATCTATGGGGGAGGTGGGGGAGGAATAGAGGGTATGTTCTGGGATCAACCTTCTTGGTGGAAACATGGTATGCTAAGTGATTTTTCAAAATAACACTACCGTATTTTCCTTTTAGGTATTTGTGTCATATACTGTCATCAACAGAGTCCTAGAAATATCTGGTTAGGAGCTACTGCTGTAGTCCTTATCCTCTGAAGTAACAAAACCTCTTCTTCCATTCCCAATTGTACTCATGTAGCCAAGATGGTGACTGAGGTTGGGGTGAGAAAGTAGCTCCAGGGACACTAGCTCAATAGCTATTGAACATTGGGTTCCAAGGTCCCTGCTCACTAGTGGAAGGATTCCTCTGTCATGTCTTTTATCTTTGGACTTTTGATCACCTTTTTTTATCCCTGGGCTAGATTAAGACATATACAGTAAGAAAATTGTATTTTGGGATATAAAACTCAGAAGTGTGGGTCACTTGATAGGCAGCACGATGATTCAACAGGATTCTGTAGCACTGACTTTAATGAGAAAGATGAAAGTCTTGACTACTGGTACACTTCTGGAGGAATGGGTTCAGATGGTGTGTGGGCACCTTTGAGAAGGATATTTGAGAGATACATATTTAGAATTATTGTCAATGAAGAGTTTATGGGACCAGGGTTGTTTAGATGGGAGAAGAGTTGATGAGGGAGAACCCAATAAGCATCTTTATTACTTTAGGGGCTGGCATATGGGCAAAGGAGGATATATTACCAGTGGGTGACAGTTAAAAGGAAAAGATTCTAACTCAACTGAACAACGCATTTTCTGAAACTGGACCTGTCCACAGAGTGGGCTTGTATGGGACTGAGCTGATCATTGCAAGTGTACAATAAGGACTAGATGGCCATCTGTATGCAATGGTAATAAAGGGGAGGATGGACCCAAAATAATAAAATATTCTTTGTTAAGATCTCATCAGTCTAGGGACAGCTGGATGGCTCAGTCTGTTAAGCATCTGACTTCGGCTCAGGTCATGGTGTCATGGTTCACAAGTTTGAGCCCCGCATAAGGCTCTGTGCTCTCAGCACAGAGCCCACATCGGATCCTCGGTCTTCCTCTCTCTCTGCCTGTCTCCCACTTGTGCACTTGCTCTCTCTCTCAAAATAAATAAATAAACTTAAAAAAAACCAAAAATATCTGACTAGTCTAAAATGCTATGCTTTCTGTGCATGCATGATTTCTAGATTTTGCTATTTTTTGCCTCTTTAGATTTGATACTTCTTGAAGTATTTATTTGCTTTTATAGAGAATGGCTTCAGGTAATATTAGAAAATAAATTACACAGCCAATACACCAAGTTATTACACTTAAAAAAAAAGGAAACCTTAACATTGACTACATTGACATATTTAATATCTCAATATTTATTATAATTGAGTACATTAATTTGGGTTAAGCAAATGTGATTAAAAACACTAGACAATTAAAAAGAAGCAAAAGTATAATGCAACCACCTCTCTTAAGTCTGCAGAATTTTGTGCCTTTTTAGACATGAAAGTGTCTGTTTTGAACAGAAATCAATATTGATCTTACAAGCTTTCCATCAATTTCTTGCATATTGGTTCTAAAACTCCCTTAAAGGCACAGTGTATCTTAAAGGTGGAGAAGTCAGCCTATCTTGGATCTCTTTATCCTGTACTCAATCAACTAGGCTATACTGACTCAGGGTTGGTACCTCCAACACAAAGGAGCAGCCTTTCTTTCCCTTTTATTCATTCATTTAGCACCTATGTGTCAGTGTCTATCATGTGCCAAATCCCTCGCTGTGGGCTATACCTGGGGAATACCAGCTCATATTTAGTGGTACATGACCTATTGTATCACTTTTCCCCCCAGAGCAAATCTGATGCACATCTATGCAAATAAATGGAATGTTCCTCTCTGATCATTTGACAGGAAGACAAGTCCACCAGCCAATGTGTGTAGGAGTCAGAAACTGGAGAGAGATGGAGACATTTTCTAATTAAATTAAGGGAACAGACCCTCAGTTTTCATCAGAAAACTTTCACGTTGTCCTTCCTCTCAAGGACCTTACACAGTGATCCTGGTCCCAAAGGCAGATGAGCTTAGTTGAACTTGAGTAGAGTATCAGCTGACCACATGGATGGGCCTGCAATTTGTTTAGACAGTCAACAGGTTTCTCTGTTCCAAGTACTTGGGACTCCAGTAGTTGCTGATATCCTGGCTAGCTCAGATCAGGTAGCTCACTGTGGCTTTCCCTGGGTTGACAAGCTCTTCTTTGGGAAGGTCTGTGAGTCAAGTCTCTACCCAGCAGAGAAATCTAAGTTTGGAAGAGTATCTCAGTTCAAAATTATTTTCATAGAAAGGGGAGGAGAGGGAAGGAGGGCACTTTGACTTTTGTGGTACTTCATAGGGAGACCTAGGATGCCCAGAGGAGGAACATGATTTTATACTTTCCTCTCTTTGTAAGAGTATGCCTCAGGGGAGACCTATGGAGGGCAATGTTACTTGGTAAAATGAGGTAACCTCCGCACAGACCTTGGCACACGACACTAAATCAATGCTTGGTAATGTGGTTACTGTTACTGAGAACATGGGTTCTGGAGAGAGACAGCAATGGTTCCACACGATGTAGTGACCACCTTCTGAGCCTTGATATTCCCATCTATAAATTGGGGACAAAAATAACCTCTGCATAGGATTAGTATGAGGATTGATGCCATCACTTTGTGATAATGCCTGATAGGTAGTAAGGCCTTGAGAAATGTTAACTGTTTTTCTCCCTTCTTAATCCTGCTGGAGTCTATACAACCTGAAACCTACTTGTGAAGATTTCTGTGTAACTATTGGAATTGAGGGAAAAGGTATTAATCAGCTATCAAGATTCAGAGACAAATGTTCCTTTGGTCAGTGGCCTCTTAAGAATCACACCCCATGGAATGTAATCTTATCTGTGTAGACTTTCAAATGCATGCCCACAAGCTTACAGGAAAAAAAAAAAACACCTCAATTATAGTGAAAAGTGGGAAGAAGATAATTAAAATCTGCTATATAACTCAATAAAAAGCAATTAACTATTTTTAAATGTGTATGGAAAGTTAAATATATAAATGTATGTATATATATATGTATACATACATACACACATATATATGGCAACTATAACAGACAAGCTAAATATTAGCCTAAGCCAATCCCTAGCATTCAATGTCTGCAATTTACCCACCAGAGATTTACCCACCTGGCCCCTCAGAAGCTTCAGGGACCTCTTGTTTTCAAGCCCCAAAGATACACTTAGAGCTGTAACCTAGAATGTGGGGTTGCTCTCTGTCCCAAAAGTCGGGACATGCTGAAACTCATGCTCCTGCCTATCGTACCAGACCATCTAAACTCATCAGGAAGCCAACCTATCTTAAGAAAGCCAAGATGGAATTCTTGTTCAATCTTTTTTTTTTTCTTGAGCCTAAAATAAGATCATAGATGTAAAGTGCTTGCTAAGCTATTAAAAGCTACACACACACGTTATTGTCATCATTAAGATACTCTACTAGATGCAATCAGTTCAACTTGAGAAGGGCAAAAGTCTGAAGAAATCAAATAGGGAGGAGGAAAGTGAGGGAAGAGGAGCTAGCAACTTGGGGCAACTGGGAACAGCCAAACTTGTCCAGGAGTCATCAACTTCTTCTCAGCCTGGAAGAGCTAAAAGAAAATAGTAGTAGCCATTAGATTAGAAATGCACACCCAATCCAATAACCAGTCAGAGGTTCTTGGGGTGGCTGATGTCTCCAGGCATTAGGTAAAATAGTCCAGGTCAAGTGTCTTCTAGAGAGAAGGCAGGACAGGCTTATAGCTGGTGCAGAGCCTGGTTGCTACCCATTTCCATTGTCTTCAAGGTGGATACTCTGCTCTGTGTTTCTAGTTGAAGAGGTGCTAAGGAGAAGGGGCTCCCAGAATTTGGAAAGGCAGTGTCCTATAGGCACCAGGTCCCATGCAGCTCAGACACTGAGTCTGGGTCAGTTCTACTGGCTTTTAGCATGCAAACCTGTCTTCAGGCAGTGTTGGGGATGTGGTCCAGAGGCTACCCAAGCAGCCCTTCCTGGTTGGGCCAGCCACAGGATGGCACCATCCCCTCCCACATATGACCATTTATCCTGGCCTTTACCTACTGCTGGCCCCCCACCTGATTCTAGTTTCACTGAGCACCTTGCTTTTTGAGTCCTGATTTTATGCTATATAAGCAATGGTGGAAGTGATCCAATGGTGGAATTTAGAAGAGAGCCTTGGATTTGAATTAGAAGTTCTGGGTTGAGATCCTGATTCTGCCATCCACTAGCTAGTTGTTTCCTTTTTAGGCCTTCATTTGCTTGTTCTCAAATGAGGCTAACAACACAGGCCTGGCCAGCATCCCAGGGAAGCTAGAGAGCTCAGATAAGATGCTGCATGAAAGGTACTTATTGAGACGAAGATGCTATAACTCCTGCAACTTAGAAGGGTCTTTGGGGAGGGTCTTTATCTGTACCACCTAAAACTTCAAAGCCTCAAGGCTAAGAGAGATAGTAGCATTCTGGTTTGAGACTCAGGAAGAGACCTGGGCACATTTCTTCTCTCAAATAAGTTTCCTGGCTGCTTGGTACCCACCTAGAAGAGCTTCTCATAGCATTTACCACAGTGGATGGTGTCATGGTGAATGAAGATCTGATCCAGGAGCTCACCCATTGGTTTACTGCAAATCCCACACTGAAAGAGAAAGCAAGCTAGAGGTCAACATGCAAGTGAAGCAACATAAATTAGTGGAGTGTGGAGGGTGCACCTGAGCAGACACTGACTTGATGGCACATCCTGGACTTTGAAGCAGAGAACAAAAGTAGGTAGAAAACAGAGACAAAACTCAAACAAACAAACAAACCCACACAAATTAGCAGGCATGATGATCACATAGTAGTTAGGAGCCCAGGTTTCAGAACTGTGCCTGGATTTGAGCCCTAAATCCACTGTTTATTAGCGGGGTGATCTTGGGCAAGTTACTGAGGTTCTCTGAGACTCTATTTCCTGATATATAAAGTGGGCACACTGGCAGGTTATCATAAGGGTATGGTGAGGTAGCCCATAAAGGACACTGAACCTGGGGTCATATGTAAAGTAAGCCATTGCTGTTGTAGGAGGGCTGAGGGACTTTAATTGTGATATTTAAGGTCCAAAGGAAGGTGATATGAAAACCTAATGAAAGGGAAGGCTATTACAACAGTGTAGCTCTGCTGTCCTCAGGACTCTCACACCTGCCACTCTAGTGGATATCTGAAGGACAAAAGTGGCCAGTCATCTACAGTGGACCTTCCTGCAGACAGTCTTGAATAAGAGGGGTCATGAGTTCCTAGGTGTCTAGGTCTCCAACCATCTCCATGGCTGCCCTGGGCTGATTAGGCATTCTGGCTTCCAGTTTGCAAAAGATGCTGAGCACCGTGGAAATGACTGCTGGCATCCTCAACTCCATCCACTCATTCAGTTTCCACTTCTCCCAAGCCTCTGGCATGGAGCACAATCACACAGAGATCAAGCCTTCTTTCTAGTCTTTGATCCACGAGGCTCCCTAAGTCTGGACGATGTTAGCAGCACCACCCTTCTTCCTTACCTTAAAGCAATAATCATGGCAGCAGATGCCAAGATGCTCTAGGGTAATCTTTGGACAGTCTCTGATCTCCTGGTTGCAGTAAGTACAGATCCCTCCAGTTGTTCTGTGAGATGAAAAACAAGAACCTGGCAATCAGGCTGGCATGCAGGCTACTGATGTGATGCAGCCAGACCCTCTGATTTGACACAAACAGCCCTATGTGCCTGTATTCTCAGCCTGCCATCTTTTTCTGCAGTGTGAAATTGGTTACATATCCCTTGGCTGGGCCTCAGTTTACTATAGACCTTCATGATATTTCCAGAAATTGGTCATGTATCTTCACCGTACTCACAATCATATGTGTGGACCCCTTGGTTTGATTCTTATTCCAGGCAGCTTACCTCTCCCTGACCCCTTGCCTGGCATGCTGGGGGCACTACTCTCCTCTAGAACAGGAAGACCCATGCCTTCTTCTATAGGACATGTGCCCTTGTCTTCCCTACATGGCCCCTTGTCTTCATGATGCTTCCCTTCATGCCTGGGGCCACTAAGCCCTGCCTCTCAGACCCTACACTCTTGGACCCACCCTGCCCCGTGATACTCCAATGACCATCCCAAAGACAGTCTGGCTGTAGATTCTGATGGGACATCATGTTGGAGTTCTAGATACCGACTTTTAGGTTGAGTATCTTCCCACTTTGAGGGTCCCTGCTTTTGTTTCTGAGAGTCACCACTGCTTTTCTTCCTCAGAGGGAACCTGCTCAAAGTGCCTGCCCGCCATGATTCTTTCAGGCATAAATTGGGAGTGCTTTCTTTCAGAGATTTGGATATGCTTCTGACAGAAGCCAGAGGTGGTGCTACCAACCTGGAGCCACACAGGATCCTCCTTTCAAGGGCCCAGAATTACCATGATCATCTCAAGTTTGGTCCCTCCATCATGTAGGGCTCAGTCTCTTAACAGTGTTGCTAAAGACTCCTGCCTTAATCAAAATCCTGTTCCCCACCCCACCCCCCCATGTATTTTACCATTACCAGTTTCAGCTCACAGTTAGTCAGATAACACAGTAGAAATACCCCTGACCTGGGAGTAGTCATGGACCTGAGATTTAGTCCTGGCTCTGCCACTAACTCCCTGTGTAACATAAGGTACATTATTTATTCTTTTCAGGCTTGTTCCCTTCACTGTGACCTGAGTGAACTGCATCTCTAAGACTCCTTTCTCTTTTATTTCAAGAATTTAAAAATATGACTTCTTTATCATTAAGACCATCCTGTGGCCACTGTCATCTAGTGACAGCTTTAAAAACTGCTGAATGAAGCAATGTCTGCACCTTCATTGAATTCACATGAATGGCTCTCTCTGGCTTCTTGATGATAGCAACCCATTTTTCCTCACTTTCCACCTATTGCTGTCTTTTGTAGTTTAGTTTTTTTTTTTCTTTCTGGTCATATTTACAGGTTAATTAAGTGATCATTTAGGTTCTAATTCCAAGGGCCTCTCCTGCTAACATGAGCTCCCTGGGCCTTCAGGCATCATAATTTCCCTTCTCAGTAGCCTTTTGAGTTTGCCCTCTTTGTCTTAGCTGGGTCCAAAGGCTTTAGTTGCCACAAGTGTGACATCCCAAGGACAGATCTGCAAGTGGATCAGAAGCAGCCAAATGGAAGACAAAAGCAAATAGACTTAGTGTGGAAATGTCTCTCAGCTGTCTCTTCTCTGTAGACCTGAGAGCTCCCTGGAAAGATAGTAGACTTACCTCTCAGAGTACAGAGAGCTGTCACATGCAGGTTTCTTCTCCACATCACAAGAGTCTTCAATGCTTCTAATGCTGCAGAGAGTGTGATGGGGAAGAAGAGGGCAGAAGATGGGAACCAGATGACTACCACACTCATGAGCGGAAATGCTTCTATAATATTTTTAATCCTGTGGCCACAAGCTGAGACATGGTTCTGCATGGCCAGCCATCATCTGTTATGCTGAAGGGCAGTGGAAGCTTTGAAATTGGTGCCAGGGAGGCATAATTCTCTTGGAGAAGGGCTCTTGCATGGGGGCAAAGAATACCTGCCATGCTGAGGAAGATGACAAGGGCAGTGGCCACGATTCTTAAGGCTGTGTATTCCAGGAGGCACCCTCCCAGATTCACTGACCAGTAGGAAAGGATCATGGCTCTTCTCCCCACATATGCGTCTGGGTTATAATGTGAGTCACTAAGAGCCCACTCACAGCAGAAATCAGACGTTAGGAATGGGAGCAAACAAAAGAAGGAAAGATTCTGACATATTACCTGTGTTTGAGTTACAGGGGGAATTGGGTTGAAGTTTTTTTTTCCGTTTCGCATCTTCATTTTCAATATGACTTTTGATAATAAACACAAATGATTAAAAAAAAAAAACCTATTGTCAGGAAAGTGTGACCAGCTACAAGCCATGGGATACACTTTAGTGAAGCTGCCATTCTCACAGGAGCCATGTGGTGGCCATGAGAGGTAGCCAGAAAAACTGCTGCTCTGAGGTTAAGTGATTTGCCTAAGGTCATGCTTGGAGTAAGGAGTGAGCTAGAATTTCAGTCCAGGTTCTGGGTTTGTGTGTGTGTGTGTGTGTGTGTGTGTGTGTGTGTTTTCTCAGCATTAAGCTTATCTCTAAGCTTCCTGGAAGGTAAAGAAAAAGGGGGAAACACAATACACTACACAATCCTCCAATAGAGAAACTCTGCTTTTTTCATAAGACATAACATTTTAACTGAATGTAAACTTCAATTTTAAAATAAATTTAGATAGGATGCCTAGGTGGCTCAGTTGGTTAAGCGTCTGACTTCAGCTCAGGTCATGATCTCACAACTCATGAGTTTGAGCCTCGTGTTGGGCTCTGTGCTGACTGCTCTGAGCCTGGAGCCTGCTTCAGATTCTGTGTCTCCTTCTTTCTCTTTGCCCCTCCCCTGCTCATTCTCTCTCTCTCTCTCTCTCTCTGTCTCAAAAATAAACATTAACATTTTTTCAAATAAATGTAGTTGTCATATGGTAAGAATTAAAGTTTACAGAGGAGTGGGAATGACAGAAGAAAACCCAGGAGACAGAGTTCAGTCAAGTAACACTCCTAGAGGCAAATGCTGGATGGCAGGGACAGCTCCCTCGGGGTGCTGGGGTTTTTGCATATATTATTTCTAATCTCAAAACCTCCCTAAAAAAAAGCTATAGAGTCAGAAAACAGATCAGTGGTGGCCAGGGGCTGTGGCTGGTGGTGTGGGAGACTGCTAATGGTTATGGGATTTCCTTTTGGGGTGATGAAAATTGGATTATATTGTGGTGATGGCTGCACACATGATGAATGTACTAAACGCCCCTGAATTGCACACTTTAAAGAGGGAAGTTTATGACATGTGAATTATATCTCAATAAAGTTACTGACAAAAACCACCCTTAGGAGTTACAGGTGAAGAAACTGAGGCTCAGAAAGGTTGAGAATCTTGTGAAAAATGACCCAACCAATGGGGGCCAAGCTAGGGCTTGAACTTGACGTCCATGTCCATTATCCCACAACACCCATGAAAGCTGGTCCAGAATCCCCAGAGGCCCAATCATGAAATAAGGCCAGGGAGCTCCTCTCTGTAACTAAAATCCTCATTCTAGGCATGAGATGATGTGCCATAAAAAAAGATTCCTGGGAGAATGGTATGTCAGTGCAGATTACTTTTTAACTGAGGTGGCATGAAGGTATCCTTCCATGTGGCATCAGGAAATAAGCAGATATAGAGATGATGAGTGAAAAGTTAAGTATATATCAGAAACTGTAGTCAAATGTGTGCTCAAATGTGTGCAATTCATGGCCATACAGTGGCCATACAGCAATTAAATGTGAGGAACCCTGGCATGCTGGAAAGGGCATGGGAGCTTAAGAGATGGTAGGGATGGGATTAACTAGATAAAAGAGATTGGAACAGGATGGAATTAACTAGATAAAAAGTCCTTAAGGGCTTTGCCAGCTCTGTAAAGAGGAATGCTCTTAGAATTTCACTAAAGAAAGCTTGTGGTCTACCAAGAAAAAAAGTTAGGCAGAAGGGCATGGCACTGGAAGTAGGATGTAGGATGAATTAACAATAAAGGGGAACACAAAGGTACCAACTTAGGTAGAACAGCTTGAAATCATGTCTGTGGGCAATTATATCATTCATCCATTCAATAAATGATTACACAGAAACAATTCTGGGCCAAGTCCTGGATGAGGTATGGGGGATTCAGAATCATGGAAGGATCTGAGACTTGCTCTTACCTGTCATAGCATGAAGACACTGGCTTCCCAGAGGATACCTCACTAGCATTCAGGTATTCCTTCATGAAGAGAATCCCTTTGCTGTAAAAGAAGCACAGTGAAACAGAAAGAGGTATACTGAAAGATTCCAGGGCACTGGGTCTTGCCCAAAGGAGGGTCCCAAGGCTGGGAGGAAGTGAAGGAGCTTATGGTAAGCCCTGGAGGTAGAGGCACTGATGGGCTCTAACTGCCACCAGGCAAGGAAAATGGCAAACAGGAGCTGCTGCACTGTTGAGTGTACTATTGACTGGGCTGAAATTGGAGGCTGTGGGTTCAGCTTGCTGTGTACAAATGTGAGAGCCCTAGAAAAAGGCTCCCTGCAATCAATGTCAACATGCTTTCCTTCATGAAGATCTCTATACTATGGGAGGCTTGTCCCCCACCTCCCCAGACTGCAGTAAAGTGAACCTCCTATCTTCCTCTCTGACTGCATTTTCTTTCCCTTTTGCCCTGACTCCGGATAGTTTCCAAACTGCAGCCGTAGACTGTTGGTCCTTGCCACTCTGTGTGAATCTCTAGCAACAATAAAATCTCTCCCTTCTCAATCCTAGATAGGCCTGTGGCAAAACTGGAAGTCAGCATCATGTTTGGCTTACCATGGCCCTGAATTTGACCTTTATCAAGCTGGCTTGATGTTACCAGAGAGTGCTCTGATCTCCTTGCCCTCCCCATACACACACATCACTCAGCCTTCCTGCAATAGCTAATACTGCAGTTGAGGCCAGGAGTGTAGGTGAAGCAGTAAATAATGTGAGAGAGACAGACATAGGCCCTGGCCTCAGTGGGCTTTCTCTGGCCTTACCACATGTTTCTCAAGAGATATTATTAGCAAGGTCCTACAGATGGCAGAGCACCAGGAATTGACATTGGGATAGGGGGAAGGGGATACAATGAGACTCTGTCCAGGCTTACAAACAGGACTTTAAATTGGGGAGATCTGGACTACACTATGTGGTCCCTTAACCAATGGGATTCTGGGAATTGGGGGTGGCACTAGAGCTAATATTAGGGAAGTGACATGGGACAAAAACCAAGTCGTTTAGCTCTTGGGGGGATATAGCCCAGAGAACACCTCCCAGGTTGTCTCTTATTACCTGGTTGAAATGGAGTCCAATTCACTTGGGGAGGCTGGGATGTAAACATGAGGCTGCTCAGTAGAAGGAGTAACGGTAACAGTGACCATACAGCTCGAGGGGTTTTTCACCCTGAAGGAAGTAAATGGAGGGGGGAGTGTGTCAACACTGAGAGCTGACATCTGCCAAGGTCAAATAGGGTTTGGGGTCCTACTCCTGAGACTGGCACTTGAAGGAGTTTAAAAATATGCCAATGTTTTTAAAACAACCCACACAAATCACGGACCTTATACAAGTTATACAAGTCTCCTGAGATCAGTGGGTAGAACCACTTACTTTATAGATAAGAAAATCCAGGTTAAGTGACCCAGGTAACACTGAGTCAGTGGCAAGACCTTAATCTTACAGATCCTCCCAGAACTCCCCAGTACAGCCAAAGGCCTTGGCCTGTGACTCACTTGATTTGAGCAGAGCCATTGGGCTGACAGGGACTTGACAGAACAACTCAACTCACCTCCTCACTGGATGGGACAGCCCCTTCCTAGGATCAGCTCTATCCCCCATCCTCCAGAGAACTCTCTGGAGAATAGAAGGCCAAGGGAGAGAGGGACAAATGAATTTAGGCATCACCAAAGAAGAGACTTGGATGTACCTCATTCTGGAAGGCATTTGCCACAAGCAGAGGCAAGAAACTGACACATATGATGGTTTTTCTGAATCTCCACCATTTGACTGTACACACAGTCCTTGGCCTAGAATCTGACCTCCTAGCTGGCTTGCAAGGTTTTTCTCTGGCCAGGCCCTTACTTGCTTTCACTCTGCCTGCTCCTGGGTCACCAGTCCCATACCCAAAGCTGCCATAGCTGCTTGCTGCCATCGAAGGCATTCTGTTGGGCACCACCACTGCCCCCCCCCACAACTTGTGCCATCCCCTTTACATCTACCCACTCTCCAGTGGCCTTGGGACAGCTCTATAGGCATACATTGTCTTGGGATGAATTTGGCTTCTCTCCAACATGTTGCTGCTCAGATCAAGTTCTGGATGTGGCCGTCTCAACCTGACCCGGGTTCTGGGGTATCACTCCCTTGTTACAGAATCCAGTGTTCAAGACCTCAACTAGTTTAACAGTGGGCAGGAGCGAGAACAATCATGATCTTGTACTTCCTAGCTCCCCAGCTTCATCTTCTCAAACTATTTCATACACACACACACACACACACACACACACACACACCTGAATCTCTAGCCACACTAATTGCCCTAATACCTTTGCACACAACACCACCTTCTCCTTTCAGAAACCCTTCTGGAGTACTTGTTCTATCACCTCAGAGAAGTACCTTGCTTTGGGCAAAGTACCCTGCTTTTATGTGCCCAGTGATCCTATGCCTATTCTTATGTCACCCTATGATATAGGAATGAACCATGGAAACTAGAGGAGGTGGACTGACTGGGAAGGGAGGCCCCATGGGAAAGACAGATGGGGGATAAAATACAGAGCCAGAGTATGAGGAGAAACTGAATGCATGAGGAAGGAACAACTAGCAAGTGTCTGGCATTCTGTGGTCCACACTTAGCACAATAATTGAAGGGACAATAGAGCTGAAGGGGCAAGGTAAAAAAAAATCCCGTGGGGATCCTTCTAGGACTGCAATGTGAGCAACAGAAGACCCCCACCAGGAAGGCTCTTATTCCTGGTCAGGTAACATCCCACCTCCCTCCCATAGTCTCCTCCTCCTAATCTAAGATCCAGCCCTGGCCCTGCCCACCTGGTCTCCTTTCCCCCTCCTCACTTCACTTCTTACCCTCCATCCACAGAACCCTTCATTTATTCTCTTCTTCTCAGCTCCCTCTCCCATCGTGGTCTCTGTACATGCTGCCCATGTTGTGTCTTTCCAGGTTGTTTTCCAGTCTGGCTCCTCCTTGTGCTTCAGGCCTCAACTTAATTGTATCCTTCTTAGCAGAAAAGCTTTCCCCAACAATCTGAGCTACAACACTCCTTGTCCCTGCCTGTCTCCATCAGAGGACCCAGTTTCCTTCTTTTCTGGGCTTATCACAAATGGAGAAGCACAAATAGAGCACAGTCATTAGCAGCACAGGCTCTGGACTCTGACTGTCTGGGTACTGATCCCTGTTAGACCACTGCCTGGCCAAATGACTGTTGGCAAGCTATTTAACCTCCCTCTGCTTTAGTCTCTGCTCTGTAGATCTGAGATAATAGCACCTCCCCTATAGGGTTGGTGTGAGAATGAGACAAGTACACATAAGGCACAAGAACAGTGCCTGCACATTTTCAGTACACAGCAGACACTAATGGTTATCATTATGGTATTGTTGCTATAGTGTTTATTCATTGGTACACCATGCAGTCCCTGAGGGTGAGTGCTCAGGGGCCTGGCCTTCTTGCTCAATGTGGGTGATACCTACAACTGGTTCATAGAAGGTACTTATATATTGTCTCTAGGCCCATGGCTCTTGCGTACTTCCAAACTCATGGTTGCTTTGGGGAAAGATCTCCAGAGAGCAAAGAGAACACCCAAATGTTGCCATGCAAGGCCACCCTTGTAGGGGTGGCAGTGGAAGAGTTCATCCAACATCCTTTATCTCTGATAGGAGCTCCTGTTCACACCAGGGTACACCTTCCTCAGAGATCTTCCATCTCCATTAATGGCAAAGGCATTCCACATCCCTCTCCTGACCCAGATCTTCATGCTCCAGATGGCTGCCAGAAAACATGGTACTCTGTTCACCTTCTCTGTTCCAGGATTGGTCTAAAAGATTTGATGCTATGGCTTCAAACTGAAGCCCATGAGGACCTACCCCTTGGCACTCATTGCTGGTCACCTTTCCACTGCTTCCTGGCCACTTATATCTGCAGAGAGGATTGCCTAACATGTTAGGGTTTGTTCTGGATGGTGGCTCATGAAAAGAAACCTGGGCTATAGCAGGAGCCCAGCACAGTGTAACGCTTACCTGCTGGTGTGGCTTCCCAGTTCCACAAGCTCCTCTGGTCTTCTGGGGCTGCTCTGCTGCTCTGGGGCTCTGGGGGCTGCAGGCTGCTGGAAGGGTGCAGCTGGGTCCCCGTGGCCACCTCTCAAGACTGCAGGCCTCTCCTGCCAGGTCTCTCCCACTTTGGCAGGCACATTCTTGTCTTCAGAATCAGCCAAGGTGCTGAGGAACAGTGAACACCTTTACGGAATGAGTCTTTGGGACCAGTCCTTCTTCACCCACTGCATGCTGATGTCACCTATTGTGGCCATAATGGGCTCCTCTCCCAGAGGGTGGGGAAGAGAGGAGCCCAGTACGGCCCCCACCCCAGGGAGAGTCTATCTCCCTTTTGGGGGTATCCCAGCACTACTGCTCCCTTCCTACTGACAAAGACAGTCTCCAAGAACACAGGATGACTTCAATGAGGTTTTAAAAGACAGTCTTCTTCTAGTTGGAAAAAGTGGCATTCCTGTCCCCTTCTTCCATTGGCATCCTTTTTTTTTTTTTTTTTTTTTTTTTGCAAGGCTTCCCTGTCCCAGTCCATCTGTCCTGTCTAAAAAGCCTCAAGCCATCTGGTCTCTTCCCCAAGCAGTAGTGTTCAGACGACTTATGAACACAGCCAGTCCTGCCAGTGCCCAGCTGTCTGGGAAGGAGCATCTCCCCTAAGCTCCCCTGGCAGGCTGGGTGAAGGTGAAAAAAGGGAAACAGACCATAATGCTCATTGGGTTTTCAAAGGGGCTAATGACCCCAAAATTGGTCACCAATACCCAAAGACTCTGGGCCAGGCCAGAAATATGTGCCTTGGCCCATTTGTGATCCTCAAGCGCCATCTGGTGGCTGGTATGGGCAAGACTGCAGCATAAGCCCTGCCCAGTACATCCATTTTCCTTATAGATGGTCACATTTCCCAGCAGGCACCGCGGTCAGAACGCTTGGCTGCAGGAAATGGTGGTGCTCCCGGTGCGCACACACTGAAATGCGTAGGAGCCTGGCGCACACACAGGCGGGTGCATACGTATTGTTGTGGCAGCCTTATTTTCACAGCTAGGAGTATGTGTCTTCTTTATTGCTAAGTAGTCCTAGCTATTATTACGAGATAATAGTATTTTCATCCTCTTTTTACGATGAACAATCTGGGGTGAGGGTCCCTTTGCAGGTCATAAATGGCAGTCAGAATGGAACTTCAGCCTCCCTCCCTGGGAGATGAAAGTGGAATGGAAGCAGAAGCAAGAGCTCATCACTTAAATGTCTGAGATAAGAGATAAGTATACAAACAAAAGTTTGAAAAACCTCAGTTTCTTCCCCCACAACAGCCAAACATTATGAAAGAGCTGTCTACACTTACTCTTGTGACTTCTTGACTCATTTTTCCTTGTCAACTCCACTGAAGCTACTATTGCTTCCCAATATCCCAAATTATCTGTGCCTAGTACCAATATCTGGTCTTTTAGCCCCTGCCCCCACTGGGGACTCTCCAGAATCTCAGGGACCCCAAAAGCAATCATCTGAAGCTGAAAAACTTAATTTGAAATGCTCTGGATATTTTATCCAGGTAGATGAGCCTTGGAGACAACCCAAGGGCTGTTTCTCTTGCTCCCTCACTCCTCGCTTAGATACAGTCTCCATAAGATTACTATCAAGGCAAAAAAAAAAATTCTTAAAACCCTCCTCTACAAATAGTAGTAGGAACCTTTAGCCTTCATGTGGAGCAGGTAACCTCAATTTACCCATCCACCAGAAACACAATTCTCGTAAAAAATAAAGTGGGGCAAAGACAAGAGCTAACTCATAAAGCCAGTGAATTTGTGTGTGTGTTTATACCTGCTCATGGCTGAAAATTTAGAATTAAAGCCATGAGATCTCTGTTTGTGTTTGTCTATATGTTTATGTATATATGTTTGTGTATATATGTATGTTATATATGTATAATATTTTCTTATCTCTGGAGAGTATACCAAATTAATTTATAAAATCCCTTATCTTCTATTCCAAATAACTTAGAGATAAATAAGCACTTACACAAATTAAATATTCCTAAAACTTTCATAAATTAAAGAAACAATTTCTAATACTTTGTAAAAAAAACCAGTATTCTTATAAAAACTAACACAAATGGCTAAAATTAACAACACTGGAAACAACAGATATTGGTGGGGATGTGGAGAAAGTTGGTGGGAATGCAAACTGGTGCAGCCACTATGAAAATAGTATGGAATTCCCTCAAAAAGTTAAAAATAGAACTATCCTACCATTCAGCAATTTCACTATTTGGTATTTATCCAAAGGATATAAAAATATTGATTCAAAGGGGCATATGAACACTGATGTTTATAGCAGCATTATCAACTATAGCCAAACTATGGAAAGAACCCATATGTGTATTGACTGATGAATGGATAAAGAAAATGTTGTGTGTGTGTGCATTTATATTACTCAACCATTGAAAAGAATGAATTTTTTCCATTAGCAACAACGTTGATGAAGGTAGACTGTATTATGCTAAACGAAAAAAGTCTGTCAGAGAAAGACAAATTTCATATGATTTCACTCATATGTGGAATTTAAGAAACAAAAGAGATGAAGATAGGTGAAGATAAAAAGAGAGAGGAGAAAACCATAAGAGATTCTTAATTTTAGAGAACAAACTGTGGGTTGATAGAGCACTGTGGGTGGGTGATGGGCTAAAAGGGTGACAAGTATGAAGGAGGGCACTTGTGATGATCATTGTGTGTTATATGTAAGTGATGAATCACTAAATTCTACACTTGAGACCAATTTTGCCATATATGTTAACTCACTAGGTTTTAAATAAAAACTTAAAAAAGAAAACAAAAACCCAAATATTTTAAAAATTCTAGTTCAAAAACTTAGCTAAATCTTTGGCAAACAAGACTAGTTTAATATTCCTAATTTAATGAAAACAGCTGTCTTGTGAGTTATCAACCTTACATATAATAGAAGCACGTATTTTAATTTTTTAATATTTATTTTTTTCAGAGAGTGCAGGTGCATGAATGGGAGATGGGGCAGAGAGAAAGGAAGACACAGAATCAGAAGCAGGCTCCAGGCTGTGAACTGTCAGCACAGCCCGATGCGGGGCTCAAAACCATGAACTGCGAGATGGTGACCTGAGTGGGAGTCAGATGTTTAACCGACTGAGCCACCCAAGTGCCCCACACGTATTTTTATTATACTTGAGTATAATCTTCATAGACTTAAATGGTTTAACTAGCCACGTAAGCTAGTATTACATCTACTAGATGTAATATAGTATTATATTATAAAATATATTATTTTACATTTTATATATAATCTATGTATAGATTATAAAAATATAAATTTGCTTTTAATCAAACTGAGGCATTGTTCTGACAAACTTTATTTCAGCAGTAATTATGTTTTATAACATGTCAGCTTAAAGACAGTTTCCAAGATCTTTTTGGAAATTTAAAACCTTAGATTGATGCTAAATTAAATTAACAGATATTTACTAAGTACCTAGATCATTTCTAAGTAAGATAAAATACTGAAATATTAGTTACTAAGCCTAAGTTTAAGTTTATATACTTTTTGCTTCTTATTTTTTATAGTACAGAGAGGTTGTACATACATTTGTTAATAAATGTGTTCATTTGTGCACACTGAAAAATTATACTATAAAAAAGTATATAACTATAAAGTTTTATAAGATATATATTCATAAGCTTTACTAGTCTACTGCAAAATGCTGGTATATGACAGATAATTCAAAATGATCTACATCTATTTTTCTCTGTAAAATAAAAGTTACTAACAGTTTAAAATTATAATCAATATGTATAAATGAGACTACTAAAAGTATTAAGGCAAAGGAGAACAACTTTGTATGCAAGGTATGAAAATATGTTTTTGTTAAGGAAAAAGAATAAGTTTGTCCTAAATTAAAATAGTGGTTCCAAAAATTTTGTAAGATGAAATGTAAGTAGATTTAAAATTATAAAATGTTTACAGAAAAGAAATTTTATTTGCCGTGTTCAAAATTTACTAAAATTAAGTGAGATTATTTATAGTATTTTCTTTTTTTTTAAATTTTTTCTTAACGTTTATTTGTTTTTGAGACAGAGAGAGACAGAGCATGAATGGGGGAGGGTCAGAGAGAGAGGGAGTCACAGAATCTGAAAGAGGCTCCAGGCTCCGAGCTGTCAGCACAGAGCCCGATGCGGGGCTTGAACTCATGGACCGCGAGATCATGACCTGAGCCGAAGTCGGACGGTTAACCGACTGAGCCACCCAGGCGCCCCGAGATTATTTATGGTCTTTTCAAAAAGAGCTCTGGTATCAAGTATTGTACCGATAAAAAACTAAAATTTGGCTTTCTCTCTGTTAAAATAGTAAGAGTTTCTTGGCTCACTGGTGTGCTCTTAATAAAAGGTTAATGATAGTTCTTTTTTCCCCAGTAATCTATTGTGAAAATGAATAAAGGAAAACCTCACTAAAATGGAGTCAGGAAGCCAGAAGTGGGAGCTCTCATGCCCTACCACTCCTTGGTGTCCTTTGCAAAACTAACAGGAAGAAGCCTAAATTTTACTATTCCAGCAGGAGGAAGATTTTCTCCTTGCCCAGCAATAGCCCAGCACATGAGAGACTGTAACAACTCAGCCAAGGAAAAGCCGCTACACTTCAAAGTCCCAGTTCACTCCAATGGACTTTTTGTTTATAACAAGCCCTCCCAATGTTTCTCCTTTTTCTGTAATAGAGTGTTCCTCTTCTTTGCTCTTGGACTTGCTTTTGCTGTAGCTTGTGTGTCCTGAATTGCAATTCTCTGCTATTCCTGAATAAACCCATTTTGCTGATAAAATAACTGCCTTTTTATTTTTAAGGTGAACACTATCTAAAAAGAAAAGTTTTTATGTCTTATCAAACTAATATCCTATTCTTTATGTTGACTTTATCATGTCAATTATTTTTAAAAGGCCTTAATTTTAAAGGAGCTAATAGTCTTTGGGCACCTGGGTGGCTCAGTTGGTTAAGTGTCCGACTTTTACTCAGGTCATGATCCCACAGTTCGTGAGTTCGAACCCCATGTCGGGCTCTGTGCTGACAGCTCAGAGCCTGGAGCCCGCTTTGGGATTCTGTGTCTCTCTTGCTCTCTGCCCCTCCCCAGCTCACGCTCTGTCTCTCTCTCTCTCTCCTTCAAAAATAAATAAACATTTAAAAAAGACATTTTAAAGGCTCTAACAGTGTTTACAATCATTTTATCTCCTATGTTTACTTTAATTTTTTCTCACACTTTGATTTAATAGATAACCAAGTAGTATTTCTCACTATCCCATAATCGTTATCAAATCCTCAAACCTTCTGATAACATTTGACATTTTGACTTCCCCAAATCAAATCTGAAATATCTTTTACACCTAAAACTGACACTGAGATTTCCCAGAGGGCCCAAAGGATTTATTTGTTCTTTCACCTTGCAACAAGAGCAGTACTAAAACTATTCATATTTATTTAATATTGTATACATTTTATGGGAAGCAGTGTCAAATCCAAAAATAATAATGCTCAGCCTTTCCTAAGTTAAATTTTAAGGGGTAAAATTTTAATTATACAAATATTTCAGAAATTATATAAAATTCCTAGCGATCTGTCAGTGCCCTCACTGTCTTGGTGCTGCCTTGCCAAATATTAAAACAACAGCACAATGTTATCAGTCATAATTTTAATTATTTTTAAAATGTAACTTAAATATGTTCTTACTACCATATGTCTGTCTTTCACTAGCTTGAAACGTTCCCTTTTAAAAGGGTCATTGCCACTACTGTTGCTAAACCTTTGTGAGAACAAGTACACCCACGTGGGGAATTCTGGCTCCTTCAAGTGACTGAGGAATCCATTTCACCAGTTAAGTCATCTAAGATATCCAACAGGTTCTTCTCCTTCCCCCAGTTACATTGTTCTTATCATTGTCGGTCATCTGAGATAACAGATCTAATGAACTATAAAAATTAAAGTTTGCTAAACTGATGGAAGAACTCAATCTCCCATAGCCTAAGGTTTTATCCTTGGCACCGATCATCCTCTGATCCTCTCCTGATGGGTCACACCAACTGTCCCCATGTGAAATAATATCTGGACCACCCAAGAGAAATCCCTATTCTGTCTGGGCTCTGGAAGAGTTTAACCTGGTCAATTCATACATTCTAAAATACCCACAGGGATTTTTCCAATCCTCTGTCCACTCTCCCTCACAATTCTGCTGTTATCATTGCCTACATCCCTGCAGGTCTCACTCTACTTCCCTCTGTACTTCCTGGAATCCTAGGCTAGTCAAGCCTTGTCCATTAGGAGGTTTGCACTGACTGGCTTTCCTCCTGGTGCATACCCAGAATGGGGCTAAGGGTCTCCTTGCTACTTTGGACTATTAGCAGTAGTGGTCTTTAATAATCTGGCCCAAAGACTCCAAATGTCACCTTTGCTGATGAGCCTAGTCTACCGAGATGCCATGCCAGTGACCTGACCCAAAGACTAGAAATGGAAGACCTAGACGGTTCTAGAAAGAAGACTTTTCCACAACCACACCCAGCATGCTTGGGGATTTGGACTACTAGGAGGAAGAAAGGAAGGACAGTTGCAAGGTGTTGCTGCCCACCTTAGAAACAGAACAGTATTGCCAGGGCAATTCATCCAGGCTGGCCCAGGCAGAGCCTCTGTCTGAACGTCAGAGCCTTGCCTCAGGTGCCCTTGTCTGCCAATCTGTTTGAGTGTGCCGCTTTGTCTTGGTGTCTCCATGGACTGGGCATTTGCTCAATTGGCTCCAGGCAGTTAGAAAATAGCTTGGAGATACTCTGCCCACAACCTGGGCCAGAAGGGATCACACACTCCACTCTTCCACTTGAGCCACAAAGATGACTTTCTGACTTAACACTTCTCTTTCCCTTACTGCTCCCCCAAGTCTTATCAGCTGCCCAATTCTGGGTCCATTTTACTTACTTAAGAGTTCTATTTCCATATCCACAGCTACCACCCTAGCTGGGGCCCCATCATCTCTTACTTAGTGGACTGGAACCTCTTTGTAGCTCTTCTCCCTGCCTCCACTCTTCCCACGTCCAGATCATTCTTCACACTGCCACCATAGAAATAAGTCTAAAGCACAACTCTGACCATTTCACTTCCCTGCTTAAAACTTTTCTGGCTCTGGGGGTGCCTGGGTGACTCAGTCAGTTAAGCATCTGACTTCGGCTCAGGTCATGATCTCGCGGTTTGGGAGTTCAAGCCCCGCATCAGGCTGTGTGCTGACAGCTCGGAGCCTGGAGCCTGCTTTGGATTCTGTGTCTCCCTCTCTCTGCTCCTTCCCCACTCATTCTCTCTCTCTCTCTCTCTCTCTCTCTCTCACTCTCTCTCAGAAATAAAGAAACTTTAAAGAAATTAAAAAAAATTTTTTCTGGCTCTGTATGTGGGAATGTAAAATGGTAGAAAACAGCCACCGTAGAAAATAGTATGGCAGTTCCTCAAAAAATTTAAACATAAAATTACTATATGATCCAGCAATTCGACTTCTGGGTATATACCCAAAAGTACTGAAAGCAGGATCTCAAAGAAATACTTCTACACCCATGTTTATTACAGTATTATTCAAATTTGACAAAAGGAGGAAGCAGCTCAAGTATCTCTTGACACTTGAATGCATAAACAAAATGCAGTATGTCTATATTATGGAATATTATTCAGCCTTAAAAAGGAAGGAAATACTGACATATGCTACAACATGGATGAACCTTGAAGACATTATGCTAAATGAAAGATGCTAGTTACAAAAGGACAAATACTGCATGATTCCACTTCTATGAGAAACCTAGAGTAGTCAAGTTTATAAAAACAGAAAGTAGAATGATGGGTGCCAGGGGCTGGGGAGAAGGGGATGGGAGTTGTTTCATAGAGAAAGAGTTTTAGTTTTGCAAGACAGAAAGAGTTCTGGAAATTGGTTGCATAACAACATGAATGTACTTAATGCCACTGCCTTTATACTTTAAAATGGTTAAGATGGTAATTTTTATGTTTTGTGAATTTTACAACAATTAAAAAAAAACTTTCCTAACTCTTCTTTGTCCTCTGGAGAAAGTCCAAGCCCTTGTTAAGGCATAAAGGTCAGACTCTGCGCATTTGTGTCTGTGATCATGCGGCTTTTGTCCTTTATTAGATTGATATGGTGTGTTGGTGACCCTAAGACCACCACCAGGGTCCATGATTCACTAGGAGCACTCCCAAGACTCAGCAAATAGTCATCCTCAAGGCTAAGATTTATGACCATAGAAGGATACCAAGCAAAATCAGTGAAAGAAAAAGGTGATATTTTCATTCACGACCCAAGATTATTACTGGAGACTGGTCACACAGGAACTTTCTGCCTGGCACGAACCAAAACTCCCAACTCCCAGGAGGCAAGCAAACACTCAGCATAAAGCACGTTGTTTGTACAAGTGATCCAGGTGGCCACCCTTAATTTTCATCATTTAGGGAAATTTTCATATCAGTGTAGAGAACTGTTTACCTCTTCAAGTTCCTGGAGGCCAGCCAAGGGCACATCTTGCAAGCAGCCCTTTCTTTTTTTTTTAATTTTTTTAATGTGTATTTATTTTTGACAGAGAGAGATCGAGCATGGGCGGGGGAGGGGCAGAGAGAGAGGGAGACACAGAATCCAAAGCAGGCTCCAGGCTCTGAGCTGTCAGCACAGAGCCCGACACGGGGCTTGAACTCACAGACCGCGAGATCATGACCTGAGCCGATGTCAGACGCTCAACTGACTGAGCCACCCAGGCACCCCACAAGCAGCCCTTTCTAAAGAGAGTAGCCTCAGGCCTGCTAGGTTAACTCTTGTCTGCCCAACGTCAACTTTTCAACGGCTTTCTCACCATAAACCACAGTCATATCAAACCACAGGGTGCTGCGAAGCATGCAACACTGCCATCTACCCTTCAGCACAGGAGATTACCCTTACTCCTGGGCCCCTCCTTCACCTCCTTACAAAGTGCTTCAAGAGGAACATCAACTGTCACCTCTGTGAAGCCTTCTCTGATTCCATGCAGCCAGCCAAGTCACATACTCCTACTATGCTGCCATTATAACCTATCCATGCCTCCTTGAGGTCAGTATCTCCAGTGCTTAGGACATGGCTTGGCATGGGCTAGTCATTAAGTAAAATATTGTTTAATTTTACAATGTGTGGCTCATTAACTCACAGAAAAAATCAAGTAGCCCACATTACTCTGTGTATTCCTTCCCCTGCCTTCCAACCTACATTTGCACTCATCCTTCCCTCCTGTTTCAAAAACAGAGCCCTCTACTTCCTTCCCAAGACTCTAGAACCCCACCCTAAGCCCACCATAAATTCAGTGACCATTAACCTTTGGATTTGCTCATTCTTTATTCAAATATCAAACTGTCTTTACCAACAGTGTACTTCCTTCCCTGGGAACATAGGCATGCACTCTAGAAAGCACTTCCTATCATCCTGTAGCTGTATTTATCTAATCACCCATCAAATTTCCATCACTTGCTGGCCAACATTTTAGAAAGAGTTGTATACCTCCACCAACTGCACCACCTCACCTCCAAATTCTTCCTCAATCCGCTATAAGTCAACCAAACCTTTCTGCCTCCCTGACCTGCCCTCCATTTAAGGCAGCCATAAACTCCATTCTACCAAATCCTGTGGTCTTATTTAAAGGTCCACAGCATACTGGAAAGTCAGCTCAGCCTAGCTTGGTTTCCATGACAGTACTCTTTCCAAGTTCTTCCATTTATCCAAAACTTTCTTTCTCAGTATCCCCTTTCAGATCCTCTTCTGCTACAAGACCTTTCAATATTATTTGCCAGGATTCTGACCCAATCTGCCTTTGTAAGCTCTTATTTTTATCTTTTTTCATTGTATGGACTCAGAGTTTTAGGGGGCCAATAATTAACACCTCTTTTTAGACAAAAGAACAGAAAATGGAGATAAAGGTCCACTGATGAAGCTGATGGCTTTACACATAGAGGCAAAAAGGAGGGCACCCCTTACATCCTTGAACCACAGGGCCTTACTCACCCAGCCAAGAGCCTGGCTGGACAACTGACCCCAGGGGCTTGTAGACAAAAGCAAAAAATCCAGGGGGAACCTTCTTGGCTGTACATATGAAGCCATTTTCTTCCAAAGACAAGGAAGATTGGTGGCCAAGTTGGATCCATGCAGTTTCTGTTCCCGATGTGGCAACCAATTAGCCATTCCTGCCCAAGAGAAAAAGAGGAGGAAGGGAGGCCAGCAGTATAAACAAGAGACCAGGGAAACTCCACATCCATTAAACAACAACAAAACTGGCATTAATAACATTAATGCTATATTAATCATGAACAGATCAGACATGACTTGTAGGAAGATTCGCTCCAGCTGCCATGTGGAGAATCAGGCCAGGCATTATAAAGTAAGATGATGCAGGAGACCAGTTAGGAAACTATTTGCTCAGTCAAGAGAGAAATGATAAGGCCACAAGTCTTATTGCCTTATAAAATGTAAAGTTGAAGGAAAGTGGTAGCCAAGGCTTTTCCAAGATTTCAGAATTGGTCAACTGAGTGGATGGTGATGGTCGCAAGCTGTGGAAAGAATGAGCTGAGATATAGCAAGGAAGTTGGGGAGAGGTGCTGTGCAGAGATATGATAAGGTCATTTGAGTTATGCTGAATGTAAAGTGCCTACAGGGAATCTGGACAATAATGTCCAGTAGGTCTGGAGTTGAGTAAAGATTATACTAGGGGCTGCAGAGTGGATGAGGTTGTCTGAAGAATGTTCTCTCTCTCTCTCTCTCTCTCTCTTTCTCTCTCTCTCACACACACACACACACACACACACACAGTGCCATTTTACACACACAAATAGTCCTCTTCCTACTTATGACCCCCATCTTGGGAGACCTCCTTCCTGGTCCACATGTCAGAAATTAGCCAGGGCTTCTTACCTCTGCATACATACACCAGCTCCTATCCCAGCCCTATCCCAACTACTTGTGCTGTAGGAAGCCCCTAAACACTGCTTTGCACCCAGGGAGTCACTATCCCAATCCCACTCATGGAGCAGGAGTTTGAACACCTTGGTGTGTGATGTGCCAGGCACTGGCATGAACATGGGGTAAGAGTGGGTCCCACTTGGGTCATGGCCCCTGACAACTCTCCAGCTCAGGTAGGCAGGGACCCAGCACAGTTTAATACTTACCTGCTGGCCTGGCTGTCCAGTTCCACAAGCTGCTCTGGTCTTCTGGGGATGCTCTGCTGCTCTGGGGTCCTGGGAGCTGCAGACTGCTGGGAGGGTGCAGCTGGGTCTCCATGGCCACCTCTCAGGACTGCAGGCTTTTCCTGCCAGGTCTCTCCCACCTTGGCAGCCACATTCTTGTCTTCAGAATCAGCCAAGGTGCTGAGGAACAGTGAACACCTTTATGGAATGAGACTTTGGGACCAGTTTTTCTTCACCCACTGCATGCTGATGTCACCTCCTGTGGCCATAACAGGCTCCTCTCCCAGAGGGTAGGGAAGAGAGGAGCCCAAAGGCAGTCCCCACTTGTACCAGAGAAAGCATGAGCCTCTGATGATTTTGCCATACCCTCAATCTAGCAATGAGGAAGCGGATTCTCAGCTGTCTAGGCATCAAGGGAGATCTTTCTTCCTCCTTGGAATCACATCATGCCTACACTTGCACACCCTTCTATCCCCATATGAGGTGCTTCCAATGGTCTCATTCTTTCTCCTGGTGCTTCCTCCTTAACCTCTAGTGTGAAGGTGCTGCTTCCTGGAGGCCTCAAAGATGTTATATGACCACTAGGCCAGGGACACAGAGTCAGGCTAAACTCAACTCTCCCAACATCAGCAGCCTGCCTCCAATCACTGGTGAGGCTCCCCTGGAACAAGAAGATCACACTACCAGCTACCTCCAGCCCTAGGATCTTTTATTCATAGAAGTTAATCCCATAGTAGGCATGCTCCTGCCTTCATGCTTCAAGTGGAGCAGTGACCATACTTTTTGCAAAGTATGCCCTGAAAGCAATGCGACTCTTCAGCCTCAGGTGAGAGGAACAAAAATATCCCAGCAGAGACAATAAACTTATTACCACTTCCAGCTGCCCAGGCAGATCTGCAGGCAAGTGGGTGTTGTGTCTCCCTGTGCTGCTTCTACCCTAATGGTCTGCTGCAGCCCAGCCAGATACCAAAAGTGGTCTGCTCAGATAATGCCAGTCCCTTAGTCAGCAAGATACCCTGACACACCCACTCCACCCTTATCTGTGACATACATGCTTGAGCCAAAAACAAACGTAGAAGCCCAAAGAGCTTGTTTCCTGCCTCTGTAAGCCTGGAGCTAGCTTTGCCATGGACTTAATCAGAGTGCTGTCCCATCTCCTATCTGTTATAGAATTACAGTAACAGAGATTTTCCTTATGAAGTTTGTGAATCAAGTCAAGATTTCTGCAAAGAGTAATTTTGGGGTCTACTGCAACACAGTGGCAAGTGGGTGAATAAGGTTCCTTTGCCCTAGGCCTCAGAGCAAAGCCACTATGATTATAGGAGTTGTAATCCACCTGACCTATAAAAAGTAAATCTTACTAAAACAGTCACAGGCAGTCTTGCTGAGCAATGTAATATCCCAGAGGTCTCCCATGCCCCTAATGAACTGCCTGGAAGTCACGTGCTTAGAGATACGCCTGTAACTAGATCAAAGATCCAGTAGCCTAACACAGCTACTGCCAATTCCTGACACAATCAGACTCTCCACATGGAAGATAACAATACCTTCCATTCTTAAACTACCCCCAAAAGACTCCTCTGCTAGTTGTCAATGGTTCTTCACAGTGAATACATGTGCTTAAAGTTCACATATTCTCATGCAGAAAGAACATAAACCTGAAAATCTGAGACTTGCAACATAACAAAGAGGAAAACAGCCTATGTTTTAGATGTAAAGTCTAATAACAAAAGTTTGCTGGGAAGAAATGAACTACTCTGTCTTATTAAATGAAATCAGGCCAATAAGCTGGTAAAAGGAAGCAGAGGCCAGTTTTCCCAGTGTTTTTTTGAGGTGGAAGGAGGCATTCCTCTGGGGCTGCTTTATTTAGCTTGAAGTCTTTTATAAAATGAGAGTTTGACATAGTACTTTGTGCCAGGAAATGTTCTACATGCTTTTGACAAACTCACTTGACCCTCAGAACAACACTGTGTGATAGGAACTATTATTACCACTATTCTACAGTAAGGAAATACAAACACAGAGTGTAAGAGGAAGAAACTTAGCATGTCTGACTCCATATTGCTTCTATTTCCCTTGCTACTGTGACCTATAGCTTAGAAACTTCTGTTTAGCCCTGCATGTAGGCATGCTACAGCTAAGATTTGCAAAAACCACTCTTTACCCAAAACTTACTTCACCCAAGGGGATAAGGAATTATGCACAGAAATGACTATGCTATGTTTAAGATTTACAGGAACAACATGACCAAATTCCTGTAAACAAAGATAAACTGACCAAGGACAGAGAAATTACACAACCTTCCTGGGATGTCTACATATGTCAGTCATCTTTTAACTCCACTCCCTCCTGATTCCTCCTTTTGCTAAGTTTCTTTTGCTTCTTTTATAAAGCTCAAATTTCATGCCAAGGGGAGATAGCTCCTTAGGACAACAGTCCACCATCTCCTTGGTTTGCTGGCTGTCTGGATAAAGTCGCTTTCCTTACCCCAGTGTCTTGCCTTTCCACTTACTGGCTTGTCTTGCAGTGAGCAAAATGAGCTTGGACTCGGTTAGAAGAGATTAAAATGATACCCAAGGTCAAATAGCGAGTGACAGAGCTTAAGCATAAGACCATGCACAGGAAGACATGCTCCTGATTACCATACTATACCAATTCTTCCTGTACATGTGATGAAGCAAGACCAAGTTAGACTAGGGAAGAGTTTATCAACTTTGGAACAGTTTGACTACTCCGCAGGATAGCCTTGCCCCCTGCCCCCATCACCCTTCCTCGCCCAACTCTTGGGAATTAAGCTGCCTCTTCACAGAACCCCAGAGCCCTGCCCAGGCAGATCTGCCCAGGAGGTCCCTCATGGGTGGAGGATCCGCTGCCCTCCCCGTATGTTCACAGCCCCTGCCCCTGGGCAGTTCTGAAGATCAGTGGCCAGTGGCCAGAAACGACCGAGAGGCCGGGGCACCCTGCCAAACAGGCGGGGACCACAGGAGCCCCGTTCAGCTCCTTACGGGCACCCAGCTCGCTCCCTCTTTCTCGCCTCCGCCTGGACTGTGGCGATGGTCCGTCCACACGTGGTCAGAGGGGCTGCTTCAACCCCAAGGTCGGTGGCACCACCAGAGCCCACTGGGCCAGCAGGGCAAGGGCAGCGAGAGCCCAGGGAACCTCCCAAACGGTAGGCCTAGCCCATTTGTGATCCTCGCGCACCATCTAGCGGCCGGAACCAGCATGGCAGCAAGAAAAGCTACACTGAGGCCGTTCTCCCCCAGGGCAGCCATTTCGCTCGGTGAACTGTCGCATTTCCCGATGGGCGCTGCGACTCAAGCTTCCGGTTGCAAGGAAATGGCGGTGCGCGCAGGCGCACACTAGCTTCAGCGCTCTCGCTCCAGCGCGCAGGCACACAGAAGACGGTGTCGCGCCCCACTAGGAGCACGGACACAGGGACGCGCCAATCAGGAGCGCACGCGCGAAACCGGACTTGTGTCCCGCCTGCTCAGACTCCTGGAGGAGTGCTGGGATCTCAACCATTTTTCTTTCCAATCCAGCATCTGGTGGCTTTCCACAGACATCGTGAAGGCTCTAGAACAAGGCTTGTCAACCTCGTCATTATTGACATTTTAACTGGATTACTCTATGGTGGATGCTGGTCTGTGTATTGTAGGTCATTGAGTAGCATCCTTGGTCTCCACCCATTATTTGCCAATAGCAACCTCCTCCCCATTGTGACAATAGTGTCTCCAGCCATTGCCAAGTGATCCCTAGGGGTTCAGGAGGTGTGGAAGCTGCCCCTGGTTCAGAACCACTACCCTAGAACAAAGATTTTCAAGCTAGACTGCGCATGAAAATAAACTGGGAGTTTTAAAAAAGACAATGATGGTGTAAGCCACCTCACAACAATTAAATCTAAGTCTCTGCATAGGGCTCAGGAAGCTTTTTTGTTTTTAAAATATTTTCCTGTTGATTCTCAAGTGCGGCCTGAGTTTTCTCCACTGCCCTATTGCATAAGAAGCTAGATCCTGTCCCAGTTCAGGGAATATTAGATGAGATCATGCAGGCAGAGTGCTTTACACCTTAACCAGCTGAGAGTTACTGGTTCTGGATCTTAAGAATAGGTTCCAAACAACAGACTTCATAAACTAGCTTTTTAAAGTTTTTCCTGAAGGTTTTTTTTTTTTTTTTTTTAGAGGCTCTTGTGTTGGGACTCAGTTTTACCACTTGTAAGCCCTTGAGCAAGTCACTTAACCTTTCTGTGCCCCAGTTTCCCCATCTTATTCATTTCACAGAGTTGCTTGAAAGATTGTAAAGCATCCAGCAGAGCACACTATAGGTGTCAGTTACTGTTTTCACTCTGTTAACTGTCAGTGCAGTCTGAAACCAAAAAGTCACAAAATAGGGCCTCATACCTCACAGCTTACCAAAGCCCTACTCCATCTATCATCCCTGTCACTGGTTAGGCTCTAGCCACTCTGTGCTTTGGAACATGCTGGTGTGTTCCCACAGCAGTGTTTTTAGGTCTGCAGCTCTTTTCTCTTTTCTAAAATTGGCTCCTTCTCCTTATGGGAGCTTGCCTGAGTTGCCCCATGTATTAGCCCTCCTCACTGCCACCACTCTATCTTAGCCCTCTGGGTATTTCTTTCAGAGCACTGTTCTTCCCAGAAGGCACAGAGACTTAGGTTTCACACCTTTGTTCTTCATTCCTACTGGGTGCAAACCTCACAGGATTGTGGGGAGCACTGTATGAGACACAGTGAGTAGAGTGGAGTGCACACAGTAGGTGACCCAAAGTTAAGTAGCTATTGTGGTCATTAACAATATCCAGTATTAAAGAATCAGCCCTTTCATACCTCAATAGGCCTTCTATTCCACCACTCCTCCACAAGGACCCTCAGTACTAGCCACACTCAACTGCATACAGTGCTCAGGAAATACCAGGTTGTTTGGAGTCTTTTGCATATCCTTTTCCCTTGCTTGAAGGGCTCCTATTCACCTTTCAAGATTAGGCTCAAAAGCCACCTCCCCCATGAATTTGTCCTGAGTGCCCCATTCCCCTGCTCCAGCATAATGTATTGTTCCAATCTGGGCTGGGCTTTACCTCCCATCAGCCATATCTGTGTGCTCCAGCCTCCAGCACAGGGCAGGTGCCATTCAAGTGATTGCTGATGGAAAGTGTGGGTACCTGGGGCACCTGGGTTGCTCAGTTGGCTAAGCATTGATTTCGGCTCTGGTCATGATCTCATGGTTTGTGGGATCAAGCCCCATATCCGGGCTCTGTGCTGACAGTGCAGAGCCTGCTTGGGATTATCTCACTCCCTCTCTCTCTGCCCCTTCCCGGCTTGCACTCTCTCCCTCTCAAAAATAAATAAACACTAAAAAAAAAAAAAAAAAAAAAAAAAAAGACTGGGTGATTTCCTGATTTTGGAAGAATTCCTGGCTGGAGGAAGCAAAGTGTAGTGGAAGACTTTCTGGCCTCCGAGCCAGAAGCCAGAGGGTTCTAGCTGCAGTTTCACCTCTTGCCACATGCTTCAGACCAGCTCACAGGCCTTGCTGGCCTCACCTTCCAAGCCCAAAGGCCAGTGCATACCTGACCTGCATCTCTCCACCTCAGAAGCTCAGCACTATTCCCTGATGCCTTACCCCTTCGAGTGTGCATCCTTGTCCTCCAGGTCTGCTGGACTGTCACTCTTCTGATCAGCTGGTCCAGCAGAGGCCAAAGTGGAGCTGGAGCTGAGGGAAGAAGCACACAGGCCTGCTGAGGCCTTAGAGCAAAGGAGACTCGGGCCCTTGCCAGCTGCCTTCTCACCAGAAAGGGGAACCTACATCTGCCAGCATCTCAGTCCTGCTGTTAGTGTGGCACAGATGCCACTGTGTGTGATAACGTTTTGTGAGTCCCGGCTGTGAACTGGGCACCTGAGTTCAAGATCAAGCACTGCCCCTGATCAGCTCAGGGGTCCCTGGGGAAGTCTCCTGGTTTGGGGCTCCAGTATCCTTGCCTGACCTATACACCTCTTAGGGCTGTGTGGGAGTCCAGGGAGATTGTTCTTTACTAAATGCTCGGCACACCCACAACAAACTGGCCACTCCTACTGGTGGACTGGTAGATGGAATAGGGCAGAAGCCTGCAGCTTGGGAATGCACAACCCCTTCCCATTGCACCTTAGCACTCTAGAGCCATGTGCCCTCCTCAGCCACCTCCATGTGCTCCCTGGTACTGAGCATTCTAGTGCCAGTTGGCTGTCTCTGGGATTCCTTCCTCTGACTCCTGCTTGCTGGATTGGGCTGCAGTCCCTACAGGAGGGTCTATTCCCAGGCTCTGCCTCCTAATGCCATCCCTTCTGCCACCTCAGCTTGGGTCCTTGTGAATACATGCTGGGCTTTCAAGGCTGAGAGTTTTCACCACACACATCTTGATCATCCAGGAGAAGAGGGAAGCCAACAGCTGGGCACACTCTGTGGAAGGAGTCCAAGCCTGGTCTGGGTTCAGGACTTTGTGTCTATATGTGTACTTCCTCCCAAAGGGATGGATTCTATCCCCAACAGATGATGAGAACTGAAGGACTGCTCGAACAGATGCTCAGGGCACAGTACTCACTTAGATCACACAGCTGCCTGACACTGGGCCACCGTGTCCTTGTGGTTAAGTGTAGGCTCCCTGCAGGCACATTACCTGGATTCAAATCAGTACTTTGCTACCTTTCAGGTGTGTGACCTTGGGCACATCACCTGAAATGGGGATGATAATTGTGTCTGCCTCATAAGTTTTCTGAGGAAAGTAAATGGGATAATAGATGCTAAGTACTTAGAATAATGCCTGGGCCCTAACATGTGCTAAATTGTTCCTGTTTTTATTACTGGGGTCTGTGGACATTTATAGAAGCAGCATCCCTTTGTAGTCTATCTGTATCCATCAACTTGATACAGATTGAGTGACTGAGTGCTGTCTTACCCAGTATTTCCAGGGGTAGGTTGCATTCTTTGTCTCTGTAAATCAGGCAGGTTGATGTTCACAGCAAGCTGAGCGGTCACAGCTCACAGAGCACCTCATTGCCCATGCAAGCCTGCACTTGAGTAACACACTCACTAAGATTCCTCATGTTTGTTCCCACATCCATTTATCCCAGTTGTACTTGCAACCATAATTACTAAATTCAATTATTAAACTCATAAAAGTGAATGGAAAAGGAGTGGTTGCTTTTTGCATAAGAAACATTTTATGGGGCACCTGGCTGGCTCAGTCGGTAGAACGTGCAACTCTTGATCCCGAGGTTATAAAGTCAAGCCCCACGTTGAGTGGAGAGATTAGTTAAAAATAAAATCTTAAAAAAGAAACATTTTCCTTGGAAATATAATAAAGGTAAGTTTCTTAAAAATCATTGCCAAAATATGTACAGTTAAGACGATGTAAAAAACTAGGTTAAGTCTTTAGACTGCTTTGCAAGTTAATTTGATGTTTGGCTTAATTTTAAAGAAACTGAAAGCAGAAAGCAAAGACTTTGTTTTAGGAGGGTGTGTTAGCAAGAATGATCTGGATGAATATTCAAAGATAAAGCAGTCAAGAACTTTACCCAATCACACTGGACCAGAGGTCTACAACAGCAACAGTTAATCTGCACAACTGTGCTGGCCAGGACACAGTGAGGCAGGCTGCAAGTGCTGGCCTTTCAGACAGTGGTTGCCACTAGTGGCAGCTCAAAGAGCCAAGGCCCCAACCCAGTGGCCTTTCTTTGCACCTGCTGAAGCAGAGTGGTAGGGCAGGTGTGCCGGCTGGCAGCATGCCCTTGTGGCTCTCTGCAGACACTGGGCTTTGTCCGTCTGCTCTGAACCATAAGGGCACTAGCACAACTTGGAGCTGAACTATCTGTGCCAACATCAGCATACCTATACTTTGTCCCCAAGGATGACTCATGCTTGGTTTGCAGCCACTTAGGGACAGGTGGGACCTTGGGAACCACTCCCTGAATCACCTGAGAAAGTGGACCCTGACTCCACCCAGATCCAGGAACTTAGAGCCCAGCCAGACATGTTTATCTTCTCAGTGGGGCCACTGCTTTTCCTCTCACTGAACCACAGAGCATAGCTGTCCAGAGGAGGTGGGCAGGACAGGAAAAGGAGCTTAAGGATTTGTGGAAGGAAAAGAGGAAAGCAGAGATGAAGGACCTCCTTCTAGCTTGTCCTCGGAGCTCAGCCAAGAAGAGAGAAGGCACTGATTAACCCATCATTTGGTCATTCATTTATCCCTTCACTCATTCCGTACATATTCATTCTACTTCCTGGTGCCTGCCCAGGCAGGGCTGAACCTCCAGCTGCAAGTGGACCCTTGCGCCTGCTCTGGAGGATCTTGAGAACAAGTGGCAGAGGGCAGGAGAAGGAGCAAGATTCAAGCATAGGCAATTCTGATAAATGGAAAGCACAGGGACAAAGGATGTGGTGGGAGCAACTGGAGAAGCAAGCTGTAGACAGGACTATGGGAAATGACCAGTGTTCAGTCCCCCGTAACCCAGGCAGTTTTGGCAGCTTGACCCTGGCCTGTCACCAGGGACATGAGAGAATCAGTAACCTGGGGCCATCTGCCTCCTCCAGGCAGCTTACCCTCCTCTCCCAGAGTCAATGTCTGCTTCAATCAAGCCTTCAGGTGGGAAGCCCATGGCTCTGGATCCCACATTGCCATCACTTGACTGTGCACTTGACCTGTTATGGGAAGAGAAACATTTGCTGACTCTGATTAGGTTTTGATCTAATATAACTAAGATGTCCTGAGAGCCGGCCTCAAGGACTAGAAGGCCAGGCTCCCAGTTGCCACCCTGCGCTGCTCCAACTAGAGCCAACTGGACATCAGCAAGTATTTCTGCTTTTCTTCCAAACCTGATGGAATGGGAGAAAGAGTGGAGCCAAAAAACAGAGCAAAATGGCAACTTGGGAGGAAGCTGGCACAACGTGGGGAAGCCAATGGTCAAAAAAACAAAGGGAAAGCACTTGGGGCCACTGATAATAATGGAGCCCAAGGCAGAAACAAGCTCCCCCAGACATCCCAGGTCCCCTGCCCTCATTTCATGACTGAGTCCCCATTGGGGGTCCAGAACCCCACACTGATAAAATGGAGGCAGACAGGCAAGGCTGTAGGCTCTTATCCATTACTGGTTACCAACTTCCCATTGAAGAAACACTCAACTCTCAGCCGTTGCTCACCACACCCAGGCTTCCTTGGTCTAGCATGAAGGACAGCTCAATGAGATAGTCATAGGATGGCTGGGCACAACCATCCCTTCTGGACTCATCATCCACCACTGGCTCTGCCTCCCATCCTTGCCAGCACCTGCCATGTCTCCCTTTATCCACAGTTCATCCTGGAAGTCTATGCTAGATGCTCTGTTGAGGTCAATGCATCCTTTGGTCATTGACTTCCCTAAACTTCTGACTTGGCAGGCTTGCTTGCCCTGGCCATCAGCACTGCTTTCAGTGGGGGCAAATGCACAGTGAACTTGGGCCAAGGGCTGGGTGGGGGTGGTCTGGCCTGGAGTTTTGTCCTCCTCTGCAACTGGCTTTCTGAGGGATCTTGGCAGGGGCCTGCCCCTCTCCAAACCTCATACAGTCCTTCATTTATTCTTCCAAAAGATATTCACTGAGGACTTGCACTGCCCCAGGCACTGGGGACACAGTGGGGGAACTGGACAGTCCTGGTCCCAGCTCTATCCATGGACCTTACATCATAGGCCACATGGGCTCTATGTCCCTGCACTGAGTTACCTTAGGTCTAGATTGGGACCCTTGCAGGCCTCCTCACCAGCCAAGTCTTCCTTGGCCTCTCTAGGGCTGGGGTCCTCCTTGTATTTGGAGCCCAGGGAAGATCTATGGAGGAAAGAAACATAAGTTAACCATCCAACCACACTGAGATGAAGGCATTTATCTCATACTCAGATGCCAACTGTCTCCAAGGAACTTAAAAGCTGATATTGCAGGACTAGCCAATTCTCAAAATATCATTACTAATAGCTACTATTGATTTAGGGTCAGACTCCATTCTCATGATTTTGCATGCATTAACCCTCCACATAAACCCCAGGATATGGGCACTATATTTATCCCTGCCTACTTTCTAGATGAGTGAATGGGAGCACAGACAGCCCAAGCAACTTGCCCCAAGGTTCCCAAGGGGAAGAGCTAGGATTTGAACCCAGTCTGATTTCAGAGTTCTGTACTATAATCCTCCATGGTGTTGAGACTTCTCCTAAGCTGCTAATTCAACCTCCCTCTGTTCTCTCTGAGGTCATCGGGGAGCCTCATGGTGTCCAACGCAATGGATACACTCCTTTCATTATTACCATTCAGGACCACTGACCCAGTGGGCCACTCCTGTCTTCTTTCCCAATTCATCTGTCATGACTGTGACACCATCTCCTACCTCTCTTGCCATACCTTCCCAGTCTCCTTCACCATTCCCTCCTCTTCTGCCCCTTAATGTTGGTGTTATCAGCATTCCTTTCCATCTGCATGCTCCACCTCTTTGCCCACCTCCTCCTCGACATCAACTGCTACCCTCAAACCAATGACTTCCACATGTTTGCACATCTCTGTGCTCCTGACCCATACCTCCAATGCCTTTCAGACTGTCCCTCGGTCAGCTCACCCTCGACATGGCTAGAATTGACTGCCATTCCCAGCTGCCTTCGGGGGGATGACCAGGCAGCTGCCACCTCCACACTGGGCTCTGTGCCCAGCCTGCTAGCCCCTCTCTCAATTCCCTTGATATTGTACTTCATGTAAACACTGACATTGAATCCCATTATTTCAGCTTTCATCTGTCTGCATATAACATGTAAATTTCTTGAACCCTGACCTCTCTCCCAAACCTCAACTACAAACCCTCAAATGCCTCCCAGCAATTTGTATTTGGTTGCCCACAAGTAAACTCATTATATATTCATTTAAAAATACTAAGTATTTATATCACCCCTCCTTGTCCCTTGCCCCTGGTCCTCAGTAGTGTGGTGAGTTATGGAGCAAAAGGTGCAGAGTGGGAGTCAGGCAGCCTGAGTGGAGTCCTGGATCTGCCTGCTCTTGGCCATGTAACCTTGAGCAAGTTACTTGACCATTCAGGGTCTCAGTTTCCTCATCTGTAAAATAGACATAGTGACTGCATCTGCATCATGCATGAGGATACCTGCTAGGCTGTTGAGGCAGGGCAGGGCTTGGTGAATTCTAGCTTTCTCTCTTTCTTCTTTCCCCAAATTTATTCTCTGGAAAGTGGGAGAGGAGCACCCCCATGGGATTTCAATGGTTGTAGCTTTGCCACTCCCAGACAAAGTACCAGAAGCCTTGTGGGTTCTGGAGACAGGAGGCACTGCAGGGATCTTCACTGGAGGCAGCCTGGCTTCCTCCTGCATCTCTTGGGATTACTTGGACCCTGTTTCTCAAAGACTTGTCACCTTAGGAAAATCAGTGAAGCAGCTTCCAATGTTACCTTATTAAAGATGTTGTCACACTGGATGATCCTCAATCATTCCAGCAATAAACACTCTCACATTTCTGTTCTGGGCCAGAGGGAATGTAATGAACATTTAGCTGCAGCCCCTGCCCTCCAGGCTCTCAGAGTTCTTAGGGAATATTGATCCAGGAGTGGACAACTGTTCATAGGCACCACATGGAGACCTGGGAGGCTGGAGACAAGGGCCCAAGGAGGGAGGGGTATACGAGGAGTACTGAGTTCAGGCTGCAGAGCCCAATCAGGGTGGGGGGCATTGCAGGGTTTTCCCAGGGGGCTGGAATGACTACTTCTGCCTTTTAGAAATCTCACCCAGGTAGAGATGTGGAGGGTCTAGGGATGGGGCAATAGGAGAATAAGAATAGGAAATATCTATAAAATAGAATGGGTAGGACTCAGTGCCAGACTGGGGTGGGAGTGTGAAGAAGAAGGCGCCAAAGAGGAGAGTAAAGGTACCTAGAGATCCATCAGGACTCATCTTGGATGACACTTCCTCCAGGAAGCCTTCCCTAACCAACCCACCCTTATGCTAGTGAGAGGCCCCTTTGGAGCTCCTACTGCTCCAGTGGGCATACACTCTGGCCTCCCTCCCCAGACTCTGGGATTCATGAGGAAGAGTCTCAGTCTGGCTGCTTCACAGCTGCCTTCTAGGCCCTGGCGCAGGGGTCAGGTGTGCATCAGGGGCTCAGTAAATGTTAGTTGAGTGAATAGCTAAATGAGTAGGAGAGAGAGTGCTGCAGGATACCTCCCACTACTTGTCCCTCCAAAGAGAATTGGACCCTCCATGCTCAGATCTCCCCTTGTCCCCGCCCCAGCTCCTAGCAATCCACCCCCCATCCTGTCTGCCTGTTGCATGGCTCTCTGCCTCCTATCTTGAGGCAGGGGCTGGGCCCTCTGTGCTCCTTGTAGTCCTCCTGTCCCTCACCCTCCCCAGAACCAGGTGTGGTGGCATCATGAGCTGTCAAGGCTGACCTGGTGACCCTACCCTGTTCCCAATAGTCCTGTCACACAAGCAGAGCAACTGCCCCAGCGGCTTCAGGGGGCTTTGCAGAGCCCATGTCTCAACCCAGCACAGCTGTCCTGTCTTGTTCTCAGTGCTTGGCAGGGCTGAGCCCTCACAGCTTGCTGGTGTCTGCATCTGCCTCCCCTACCAGGCAGATGGTCAGCATCTCTGGCCAGGGGACAGTCACCTCTGGCTTGCCAGGGCCAGGTTTGCCTCACATGAACCAAGTACTTGTCCCTAAAGAGGTGTGGGGGTGAAAGCATGAATGGAGGCAGAGAACCTAGGTTGACCATGTCTCTTACCAACCAGCCCCTGGGCCTAATCATTTGCATCCCTTCCTTGCTTATCCCATCTCTAAATTGGTGTGGAAGGAGCCCAGCAGGGCCCCCATACCTCATTCCTTCCAGGTATGGGGTCATCAGGCGGAGTCCTGCCCCAGGTGTCGTGATCTGCAGGTGGACAACTTCCTCACCTCTTGTACTGCAGCCAAGAAAGATAGCCAGGGAGTTGCTGGTAAGGAAAGCCTCCCCCTTTTCCCATCTGTGCCAGGGGTCCAAGGGCATTCTCCTTCAGAGGCCTCCTGGGTAATGCAGTGGGACACCCAGAACCATTGTCTTTTTTTTCTATTGTCTCCTCTTTGGCCTTTAGCTTTCTTGGTGCTACAGCTGAGCTTGACCCACTGACCTCCAGGTTGCAGAGGAAGGAGAGTGAAACACCCCTTTACCAGTCTCCCACTCTTGAGCTCAGCCCCCTTTAAGCATAGCAAGTGGATTCTGGACGGAAATGGGACTGCCCAGCTCCAATGCCCTGTCTGTAGCTACTGTCATGATTCTGTCACCCACTTGCAGAGATGAGCCTTGGCTATGGTTCCACTGGAATGCCCAAAGTGGTTATTTGTGAAGCCAGTGAGAATTCTGGGTATATAGGCTGATGGGGACTGATGACAAACAAGAAATCAGGAAACCTACAGGCCAAAGTTGGAGAGCCAGTGGGAGTAGGATATCAGAGACTTGGGGGATGAAGGAAAGTGACCAGTTGCCTATGAACTGGAGTCCACAGAAAATCAGACATTCTCAGCACTCAGAGGATGCTGAGGATTCCCTTTGAGGATTCCCTTTGAGGATTCCCGTGCTCAGAGCCTGGCCCACAGCTGACCACATACATCCTGCCAAGTCTGATTCCACTGCAGGACCTGACCTCCAGCAGGCTTGGGCCATGGTGATGGCCAGAGCCAGAGGAAATCTAGAGCTCTCTGGCTTTGTGGGAGTACTCTTCACTCAAGACCATACCTTTCTAGGTCCACAAAGTAAGGCCTAAGCCATCCTTTAAGACCCAAACCACTTACAGCCACTCCCTCCTTTCTTCAGCTGCCTGTGGACACTGGGTTGGGTCCTGGGTTATAGATGGGGGTGAGTCCCAGGCCAGGTGAAGCCCCCAGCCTAGTGTGTATGGGGGGGGGGGCAAAACAGGGACAGAGTAGCATGGGTCCTGACTCTACTAAAGTGTAAGACTGTGCACAAATTCAGCCCCAAGTGCACCTGAGAAACTTCATGGAGATGTGGCCTCGCTGGGGGCCAGTTGGAGGCAGGTGGGAGAGGAAGAGATGGAGGCTGGCAGGGGCCTTAAATGATGAAACCAGATCTGGTGTGGCAAAGGGATGCCATGGAATGGGCTTAAAGTGGGGGGTGAAGAGCTTCACATGATCAGCCTGGCACTTTAGAAAGGCCCCTTTGGGTCCATGACAGGGAAGGAGGGGCCAGGGTGAAGGCAGAGAAACAGGTAGTCTTCACCTTGGGTGAGCCGGTGTGACTTGGCTGCTCTCCTTGGAAAGTCACCTTGGAGTTGATCCTGACGTCCGGCTCCAAGCTAAACTAGGAGGCCATAGAGGATCGGGTCAGTGGGCTGCCTGTGTATGTGCTTCCTGGGATTTGGCTGAGAGGTCGCACATTAGAGATGACAGGGGGAAATGGGAGGGCTTCCAGGGACAGGGGGCCTGGTGCACAGGGGCAGCTCTGATCTGTGCATGTCTCCTCCCATGATAGCAATGATGACAGCATAAAGCACCTGGCCAGGACACACCCCACTTGGGAACATCACAGGCAAGTAAAACATACTTCCTCACTGGTGTTTCTGGTTATGTGGCAGAGGAAATAGGAACAAAGTGTCACCCCAACCTGCCCAAGCTGGCACCTCTCCCTCAATGCCTTCTTCCTTTTTTGTCACCCCGTTTAGCAATCCCTTCTTGAAGACCCAGCTCAAGTGGCACCTCTTCCAGAGGGGCTGTTATGAGTTGCACTGTGTCCCCTTAAAAGATATACTGGAGTCCTAACCCCTGGTATCTATGAATGTGCCCTTATTTGGAAATAGGGCCATTGCAGATACAATAAACTTAAGATAAACTCATACTGGAGGAGAGTGTCCTAATCCAGTGTGACTGGTGTCCTTATACAAAGGGGGCATTTGTACACAGACACACAGAAGGAGTATGGCCATGTGAAGACAGGGGCAGAGACTGGAGTGATACATCTACAAACTGAGAGCTGCCAAGGATTGCCAGCAATACCAGAAGCTAAGAGAAAGACCTGGAACAAATCCTCCCCCAGACCATTTGAAAGGAACATATAGCCCTGCTGACACCTTGATTTAGGACTTCTGGCCTCCAGGTGTGAGAAGACACATTTCTGATGTTTTATCCACCGAGTTTGTGTTAACTTGTGACAGCAGCTCCAGCAAACTCATACAGGGGCCTTCCGGTGTCTCTTCTCCTGCAGCAGCCCACCAGCCCCTCTCAACAGACCTTCAAACACAGATGGCTCTAGTCCAATCTTAAATTGTCAGCTAGGCTGAGAGCCGATGGAGACCAGGAGCACTCTTCCAGTGTGGACCCAGCTGCCTGTGGGAGTACCTCCTTCTCCGCACCCACAACCACATTTCCCTCAGAGGCCAGCAAGATGGCGATATTGGTCTCTTCATTTGCCCTGCAAATCAGCAAGCCTATAACTGGGAGCACCCAGGCACTGTGCCAAGGATTTCATATGTATTACCCCTTTTAGTATTTGAGAAGGCCTCAGGAGGTAGGTATCACTACTCACTATTGTATACATGAGGAAACTGAGGCATAGAGAGGTAAAGTGGCTTGCACAAGGCCAGTATAAGGTAATGCCAGGGTTTGCCTTGTGCCAAAACCTGTGCTTTTACTCAGTGCTCTCCAGCTTACTCTGTCAGACAGCATGCTGGGGCACAGCCTGCAGGCCTCACCATGGTCGAATGAGGCAGAAAGCCAAGGAAGCTTGACCAGTGCTGTGACAGGGACAGCAACCAGGCCTGGGGGCCTTTGTGCATACCAGTTTCTCTGGAAGAGGGTATCTGAATAAGTTCAGTCCAGAAGGTATATAGGAATTGTCCCACAACGAGAGGGTTAAAAACAAGATTAACCTAAGAAAACATGTTTTGGGGTGCATGGAGGGAAGGCCCCCTCCACTGTTGAGCAGGGGGTGGGAGTGATGGTAGAGACAAGTAATTCAGATATAAGCACTTGGAGCTGAGGGACCTTTGAGATGCCAGGCAGGTCCGGCATCTGATGGAAGGGAAATGACAGCTGGACAGCCCGGAGGACACAGCCTGTAGGTGTTCTTGTGGTGCAGTCCTATTCCAAACTTTCAGCCCTCCCTGAAGTCCCTGAAGGGTTTGGCACCTAAGACAAGGGTTTTACTCCTGGTTGGCCTGCTGGGTGAGATGAGGAAGTTACATCAGACTTGAGCCAAGGAGGCTATTGCAAGGACAGACTTGGGGAAGAGGCAGCCTCTTCAGAGCCATACCTGGAAACAAAGCTGTGATATTTTCCTGCCCCACTCTGCCATAAACCAGCTTTTTCTGAGTCAGTACAGCACCCAGAGTTTGGTTGAGTCACTGCTCCCCATAGAGCTGCACTTCTTCAAGGGCACAATCCAGCCTGGAGTTCTCAGATAACCAGGCAGAGAGAGGCTGGGTATGGGGAACTGATGGTGGTTGCCTGACCTGACCAGTGCAAGACCTGTCTGGTACAGTGGAGTCAGAAAAGAAGACCACCCAGGACCAGGCAGTGGCTCACCTGGAAGCTGCCTGGCAGGGTTCCAGATATTTTGTGACTGCACAATCTGAGGGAAGAAGCACTATGAGAAGTATCAAAGTAAGCCTCCCTGACCAGCCCCTGTTGCACACTTCTGATGAGAACTCTTTCCTTCCTATTGGAGGCTTCCCCATTGTGAAACATCTCTGGTATCTAGAACTTTCTGTAATCTGGTCCCAATTCTGTTTCCTGGGGCCTCACAGGCAAGATTGATCTCGGACTTTTGGCCTTCACAACTGTGAGGCAGTATATTTTCTGTTGTTTGAATCACCAGTTTGGGGTACTTTCTTACTGCTGCCCTAAAAAACCACTATAGCCACCCTGCTATGACAGCAGATGAAGGGTATTAAACATCCAAAAGATATGTTAAAATGCCTCTCAAATACATAATACAGCACAACCTAATTCTCCTAAGTTCTCTTTTAAAAAGCATCTGAAACCATTCACTGCTCTTCTTTTTCTGCACAAAAGACAAGGAGAAATCAGAGATGTGCACTGTTTGGGGCTGAATTATGTCCCCTCCAAATTCATATGTTGCAGTCCTAACCCTGGTACCTCATAGTACATTTATTTGGAAATAGGGTCACTACAGATGGAATTAGTTAAGATGAGGTTATACTGAGGTAGGGTGGGCCCCTAATCTAACATGACTGATGTCCTTATAAGAAGAGGAGATTAGAACACAGACACACACACATGGAAGAGCATGTGAGGACACACTGGGAAAGAGGTGGCCATCTACAAATCGAGGAGAGGCCTCCCTCCCAGCCCTCAGAAAGAACCAACCCTGCTGACACTTAAATCTCAGACTTCCAGCCTCTAGAACTGTGAGACAATACATTTCAGTTGTTTGAGTCACCCCATCTGTGGTTACAGTTGCCCTAGCAAACTAAGACAGCCCCTATGTCCCATCAATCCCCAAGTCCCATCAGTGCTGCCTTGTGAAGAGCTCTGAAATATTTCCACTTGTTTAAAAGTTCTCTACCGACAGGGGCACCTGGATGGCTCAGTCGGGGTTAAGTGTCCGACTCTTGATTCTGGCTTAGGTCATGATCTCAGGGTTTTGTGAGTTCCAGCCCTGCTTCGGGCTCTGTGCTGATGGCTCAGAGCCTGC